>NC_090217.1:16913706-17213705 GCF_033026475.1 Channa argus | reverse complement strand
GAAGCACTGTGATAAGAATGAAACCCCCCCTGCTTCACTTTACGTGAAACTCTTGAGCGGTTGGGGATGTGATCCTGCTGAGTCTCGCTGTACTACTAGGCAGACGGCTCCTGACAGAACAATGCAGTCTGCAAGCTGCTAATTTGTAGTGCGGAAGTGTAGCAGAGGCTGAGAACACAGGTCGTCTCCCATGGTCACCAGGGCTTGAATCCCAGCCGTTACAAAAGGACAAGAGTGAGCCAGAATTTTCTCACACTGGCCACATCCCTCTGGAATCTCGAAACACTTTAATTAAGTGATCATCACTAAAACCCATGTTCATGTTGCTATGTTAGAAAAAAAGGAAAAAAATGATGTCTCTGCATTAGTGCTAATATTTTAGAGAATCTTTGACCACGTAGTTGATCCTAAGGATTTGGCAAACACATTCAGTTATTGTTCTGTATGTAAAAAAATCAAACCACTTCCCATTGTTATTATCGTTGGTACCTTCTTTGGTATTCAGCTTTCATTGCTGTGGTTGTTCTGCACTGTATTTCCTAGATTTCTAACAAACTGCAAGCATAAATGCATCACTTTCGCTTAAGTAATGGACTTTCCACAAAAACACCAAGGGTTCTATTTTCCTTTTTTCTGACACCAAACAAATGTTTTTATAGTGCAGTGCAATTATCCCCAGATCCCCTCTTATTGCAAAATTGGGGTTTGTGTTGTAATAAGTACTTAAGTCTAAATCTCAAAGAGCCTCTGTCATCATGCTTATCGTAATACAAACACCCCTTATGGTTAGGGTTGATTGATCATGGTCATTCTTCCGGATTCCAGCCATAAAAGTCATTTCAAAATTTAAAGTTATCTTTAAACGCCCGCAAAAAGAGTTCCTCATAACTACAGTACATGTTGGTATACAAGCAGTTATGCAGCCTTACTGCAAAGAGTACTTCAACTGGCCTATTTCATTTTCACAATAAAATCGAATTCTTTACACTTCACCATTTGACAAACACGAATGTCAAGTTTAGAGTGCATCTTGTGCCTTCACTGAGCAAATACAGGTGCACTGTGGGTAGATTATACATTTTTGAGCCAAGTTCTCATAATCCACTTCATGTCTTACTAGATTGTTGAGTGATTCTTTGCTGAGATGGAGTGATGCGGATAATAAAGATGACCTGAGTGATGCACAGAGTGAACCCAGAAGCTCTGCTGCTTAAAGGTGTTTCCAAGAATAGCAGAACCACTAATGGTGCTGGCCTGGCAAAGTGGCTTGTAATGCCTGTTGATGGAAAACACAGCCAGCCAATTACAGTGCCCATATCTTATCACTGGGGTCAGGGGTTAACTTTCTTTCACCATTTGTCTTCATTTGGTGTCCCTGTCATGAGCTGTTTCCTCATCGTGGGGAGAGGTAGGGGGGGGGGGGGGGGGGGGGGGAGTTCAATACATATCATCATGAATAGGAGGCAAAGCGAGGAAAGTGTACTGCGAAGCATGTTTCTTACACACACACTAATCTCTACCCACGTGCAAACTAAATGCTGAAAGTAGAAGGTTGATGAAAAAAATGCAATTAGCATCTTTTCACTCTGCACTTAGTCATAAATATGTCAGTGTTTATCTCATTGCAATTAGAAGTAAAAGACTTCATCTGATGTTTTTAAATGTGCTCTGCAATTCTTAGACTAACTTGACATTTGTACACACACTCATGCTCATGCGAACACACACACACTAAATCAAATGCTGGACTGGATGAAATGATGTAATAAATAAATGGCTGGCAGACAACAGCTTCACGAGAGGAAGATCATGTCGCTGAAAAGTTCAAATCTTACGCTGTTACTCAGAGGACAGAGGAGCTGTTGTTACTGATGATGCCTCGTTTAAATTGTGTTTGTGTCTGTGTCCACTGTAATGATTCACATGCTATATGGCCAACAGAGCTGCATGGTTAACGTATTTGGGGTTTTCTTATTTACACAGTGAATAATCCTGCAAGTCTAAACAGTCAGTTCAGCCAAAATCGGCATCATTACTGGATACCAGCAACTGCAAATGCTGGCAGAAAACCGGAAGACAGAGCTTTTGAGAAGTTATGTTTGTGCTATAGACACACGGACATGACAAAGCCACGATGTAACATCCAAACTTAGCCTCTTTCCTACTATTCAAGCTTGACTCTCTTTCAGTATGATGTCATAGCATCTGCTGTACTATAACATCTGAGTTCAGCTTTTCACAACTATGATGTCACATCTGAGGTGGCCATTTTAAAACACAATGATGATGATGAGGTGGATTTTGTTGAGTAGTGTTGTCACTGCCATAAGGAGTTAAACCTAATACCACCTCAAAAGTTGTTCCAAATTAAAATTATCCTTTAACCTCAGCAAGGTGTCTGTGTTTATGTGTGTGTGTGTGTGTGTGATTACGAGCTACAGACAGAAAGAGAGAGAGAAAGCATATCTGTGCAACCAGCTCCAGCTGTGGTGTGCTCTGAGGCAGAAGTGAATGGAGGTATGAGAGCACCGCCAGTTCCTGCCCCCATCTCACCCTGCACTTCCTCCCTATTAATTAGTAGAACCTGTTGTGGGGGGAGAGGGTAGGAGGGGTGTGGATGGTGTTTAAGGATTGTGGAACAGCTGTCTAACCCACTGTTACATCACAGGCCATTTTTTTGTGCTTAAATGTATCCAGGTTTTTCAATAAACATGTTTATGGTGGACTGATGTTCATCAGAGTGTGTAAACACATTGCAGTTTACTCAGATCAAACACTGATCATTAACAAGTTCATGCGCAATCAGTTGCAAACAGCAATGTTCCATACACCAGGTCCACAGAGCTTGCAAAGCCCGTTGTAACCAGCTAAGAACAACTAACACTGTTTTTGTTTTAATAGTTGTTTAAATGAAAGCTTTGTCTGGCCAATGCTCTGGTGATCAGTTTCATTTACACTTAGAGTTTCGTGGGAACAGGTTGATGTGGAAAGAGGTGAGAAGATATTGAAGAGGCCAGGTTTAAAAGCAGTAAGCTCACTCACCCTCACACTGCTTGCCATCCCCCTTATAGCCTGGCTTGCAGATGCAGTTGTAGGACTTGGGTGTGTTCTGGCACAGAGCATCGATGTGGCAGTCGTCTGAACCCTCTGCGCACTCGTCTGTATCTGTGAACACATAGAACATCGGCAAAGGTTCAGTCCAAATAGAGCTGTCTCTCTTTTGCCTTTGACTCCACATTGAATTTGTGTGAAACCCACATTTCGCCGCCCTTGTGGCCAAAGTGCCTGCCCTGCACCCGTCTATATACACATATACAGGTGTCACTAAGATGTCCAGCAGGTTACTTATGTTACTGCTGCATTTTATATATTTATTCATTTATTTCTTTTCAGCTTATCTGTGAGTTCATGGTTACCACAGCATCTCATTTGTCCTCATGTTGATTTGGAACAGTTTGTTTTACGCTGGATGCCCTTCCTGATGCAACCCTCCCCAATTTCGACCAGGCTTGGGACCGGCACTGTCTGGCTCGGCATGGACAGTTGGGGGTTCAGTGTATTGTCCAAAAGCAACAGTAGCCGTACTCTAGACTCAAACTCCAGTTTTCTCTGGCAAAGTCTTCTTGAACCACCACAATCTCCTCCTGACCAAGTTTTTGTTCACATCAGCCACTAGATGTCCCCAAACTGTAATACGTACATATCGGCTGGTCGTTTTGGCTGTCGGTACACAGCCCATATTTCCGTCTTTAACACGATGGTCCCCTGCATCATGTGCGTACCAGTGCCATTTTAGGAGATAACTGCCATTTATGTCACATTACAGTACAGTACTAGACTTAGTATTGTATTTATTTTCTTTTCAAATAAACAGACTGGAGTGAAAAAACCTAAGCCTGGAGAGATGTTATGGAATAGAATGGATATCACACAAAAAAAAATGTATAACACCATATTTTTATGCAGATACCAGAAAGTTGCATCTCCTCGGAATTTGGATACTAATTCAAAATGAACAAGGAACCAATAAATAACATTTAGATTACACAAGAACTGGTCGAAATGGTGTTTTCTCATTTTAGACAACAGAGGCTTTAACAGCTTTGCAATTGATCAGGATATTGATAGAAGAGGTGGTCACATCTGTGCCTGAATCCCAGGGCAGAGGGCCAACTCATTACACAGTGTACATACACACAGAGAAAGAACGGGGCGGGGGACTGAGACTAAGATGTTCAGGTTCCTCCTGTCATTCAACAGAGCTCTGCATCACCACAGGGCTCTGCTCGCCCTTCGCTTCCTTCATAGTATAAACAGCCAGTGTGTACGTTAGGAAGCAGCCTGTGGTTCGGCCCCTGCTCTCTGTCTGGCCCTCTGCCCGGCTCAGCTGTATGAAAGCAATAAATAAATGATAAAATGGAATTTACAATTAATATTTTTCCTGTTTAAATAAAAAAAAAAAAAAACGGTGGGTGGGGTTATTTTGGGCAAGAGTCAAGACAAGAGACAGAGAAAGAAGAGGGAGAGCGAGACCAAATACAGCAACAAGTTCTGGTCTATTTCTAGTGACATTTAGTCAAATCATTCGAGAAAAAGTTCACTTCAGATCTTCCTTCTAACGCAAGTGTGCTGTTTAAACCTGAGCCGTCCCTGCACGGTGGCTCCTTGTCTCAATATTGACTCTTCACCCATTCAAAGTTGAGGGAGGCTGAACAATGTGCTGCTGCTGATACTGAGTCCCTGGTGCCTGCCTCTCCTGGGACAGTGTCATGTCAAAAAGTGACTGTCGTGTGCCAGCCACCTCCACCTCCCTTCCTCCTCCCCCAGCTCCACACAAGCCACCAAACCCGAGGGCGAGATGCTCCCTAGCGGCTCAGCGCACAGCGGGCTCAAGCGCCTGAAAGCCGCCTCCGGTAAATTCATTTGCATCATTTCCCAAAGATCAGGGTAAAATTGACGTTTACGCGCAGGGAAGAAAAAGTTCCAGTCAAGTCTGGGAGGCTGAGAACCGACTGGAAATTCATTTGCACATCACAAACGCCTTTTAGGGAAAAGTATGATGTAAACCTGCGCGGCTACCAAGACTCTGACATTTAATTAAGCAGGATTTCCGAAACGACCCAAATCAGTGTAAACATGTCTACTCGGGGCAAAGCGCGCCTGAAGCGGATATTTGCTTTCACCACGATGCTCTTTTATTATAACAGTGCATAACAATTCCATAAAGTCAATTTCCATAGTACTGCCGAAACAAGTTTAACGTGGCTTAATTGTTCAGTAGCTATTTAAAATCTCCAGTCACTGGAACAGTCCTATCACTAGAACATTACCAGCAGTCGTTCTGTCATGTTTCATTCATTTTAGAGAGTGCAGGTACTAATAGGTGAATATAATGGCTGGCAAAAGACACAAGACAGGAGAGGAGAGCTCTTACCTGCGACATCCCCCATCACCCTGCAAGTATTTATGAGGAGGACAAACAAATACACATCCCGGGAAAAAGAAGCGCTCCCCATGCTGTCAGACGGTGTGAGGAGGACTCAGCAAGGCTGTTCTGGGGCTTTGGACTGTGCGTACGCGTGTGTGTGTGTGTGTGTGTGAGAGTGTGTCTCTGGTACGAGGAGGAGGACCGCTTATGGTGGACTGGCAGCGGCGTGGGGGTGGGGGGGGGGGGGGGGGGGGTACAGCGGGGGAGAGCCCATACAGCCCTGTGATTGGCTTGTTAGTGCCGGTGGAGCTAGAGAGAGAGAGAGAGAGAGAGAGAGAGAGAGAGAGAGACAAACTATTTAATGAAAGCGTCACGGTGCAGAAACACGGGGTCTCCGGACACAACACAAGATTATCAGTGACTATAGATTAAAAACTCTATAAAGTTATTATATTTCTATAAAGGTTTAACTTGAAAAATTAAAATATCCCTGAAGTTATAGAAATACGTAAGTCAATATTCAAGCAAAAGTGCGAATTCTTTCCTTGAAAATACTCCAAGTAGAACTTCAAACTCAAGATGTATTAAGCACAAGTTTACTAGTCCACAAGGAAAACAATGTGTTTTAATCTCCACTATATCTGATGCTGTTGATACCATAAATGTCAGTCTCTATTTGTTAAAAGGACTTTGAAAGGTGAAATTATAGGAAAGAAAAATGTTAGTAATAAACTAAAGACATCAATTTGCTGCTTTATCCACGATAACCAGCATTTATCAGCTGTTTTGTACTAAAGAATCCACAGCTGTCAGGTAAATGTAAAGGGGGGAAAAGTATAATATTTCACTCTGAACTGTAGTGAGCAAATGTAAATGTATAAAAATACTTCAGTGAAGTCCAAGTAGCTTAACAAAGACTAAATGTTCTTAGTTACTCTGATCCACATTTTATTCACCTTTGTCCTGAACTAGCTGCGTAGAAAACAGCATTTCCACAAACAGCACTGTACACATTAAGCTGTATTGCAGTATACAAGTTTACATCTTTACTTAAAATTGACAGATTTCCTTTCACGTTTCTCAGTTTGCAGAGTCAGGTCATCATTCAGCATGTGGGAGTTACAGCTGCAGCTGTACAAAAATCAAATCAACACTTGGGGCTGCTCTCACAACGTTTGCTAAAAATCCAAATGTCTGGGGGCAGGCATTTAATTCAACACTAACTTTGATCAACTCATTGTTTCAGTTTAAAAGACTTCAAGTCAGAAACACAGTTTATACATTCTGACAGTAAAAATTAAGTTGAATAAGTTTGAAAGTAATAATACAACCTAGATATTTACATTGTTAATATTAATTGATTCCAGATTTCTAACATAAATCTTTACTATGCTGTTATAGGTCCCGAATAAATGACATATCTTTTAAGACAGTAAGATTGGTAGGTACATCCTAAGGTAGACAGGGAAGAGCATTACACCCTTTTACACAAATCGCAGTGGTAAGTTTTTATGACTGTCTGCAATGTTAAAATAAATAGTACAGTGGTAAACAGTGTCCTGTAGTAAAAATGTCATAAGCGTAAGGGGAATCTCTATTATTCAGTTTCTGCATGAGAAACTAATTTTTGACCCAAACCAAATCCCTACGTAATTATAAAACGGAACCACATAAATTGCATCTCTGTTTAGAGGGACTGTGATCTGCAGGTCATCAAAAATGGCCTGTAATCTAGAAAAGGCCTAGTTTGCAGTGGTGCCAAAGACGAAAAATATTATATCATCAGCATAAACATTTCATTGCAGCTCTGCTTTGAAGAATAAACATTATTTATGAAGAAAAAGACGGCCGTGTGCTTCCTATTGATCCTTGTGAAACCGTTTATAAAACCTTCTAGGGACTTGATTTAAAACATAAGCAACAACTGTATGAACCCTACAGAGGGACTTAAACCAGTTTCAAGCGGAAATATTGAAATCTTTTTTTCTTTTTCAAAAATAATTTATGATTTTAAACAGTATTAAAAGCCTTGGATAATCCTACAATACAGTGCTTTTTATCAATTGTATTAGCAGTGTCACTTAAGTTGAATTTAATTTGACATTAAATTGACTGTTTATTCCCATACATACTTGTTGTTTGCTTTCCTTTTACATTTTGATACCTTAGTCCCTAATTTGAAATACTTACAGTTGTACAAATTATACCATGAGGTTGCTTACAATGAAATGTTAAACTATAATCAGATGCATAGTTCTCATTTTTTCTTTTTTGTGAAGAGAATATTCATGATGCAGCATTCATGAGTACATGCACCTTTTAAACTGGTTGGTTTTACACAAATGCAAATATCCAGTTACGGAGGTAGTTTGCAGTGTCAGGGAACCAATCCCAGAACTTTTAGGAGATGTGGGGTGTTTGCAAAAGTTGCTGCTAATGACAAGAAAAGGCAATTCTTTGATGATGTGCACTAAAGTGAGTGGTAAAAGCCTCGGTATGAATAAGGGAGCATGGTTAGCGGTAATGTTAGTGAAATCTAAATCACAAGGTGACAAGAGGTGTGTTTGCCTGTTTGCACAGCAGATTGTGTGTGTTGTGTGTGTGTGTGTGTGTGTGTGTGTGTGTGTGTGTGTGTGTGTGTGTGTGTGTGTGTGTGTGTGTGTGTGTGTGTGTGTGTTACTACAGACACTCAGAAAAAGGTTCCCGGGTAAATGTGGCAATGGCTGATGAGTCTGCTAATTTAGTGCTATAAGCTTTGCTTATAAAAACTGGAGTTTAGGAAGATTTGAAAGGTGATTGCTATGACTTGAGATGTGATATATAAAAACTAGATCTTTTCTGTTTGAATTAAGTTGTAATAAAACTTGTATTGTATTTACAAGGGGTGAATAAGAAGAGATGAGTTGAAATATGGCTCCCGACTTTAGTTTTCGAGCAACAGTCCAGTGAAGGAAGTCGAAGAGCGATTCACTGTCATTTCCCGTATTTGATTTAGTCTAATGCATTATACACAGGGCTAAAGATGGCTGGGAAAGTAACAAGCATTACCTCAATTTCAGTATTTTGTCCAAAAGCTGTCACTGCTCTGCTGGAAGTGAAAGGTTCCAAGTGAAGTCGGCGAAATGAAGACAAATGGCGCCATCTCCTGACGCAGCTCAGTCAGCGTTTAGCGATAACTTTGATCCCACCTACGTACTGACGCACTCTCATTTCTAACCAATCACAGCAAGAATATATTGTGATGCCTTCACAGCAACAGATTTGTTCGTTTTGACCAGGTCTTTATATATACAGTAAGAGCTTTTGGTCCCTCAGTGACGGTGTGCTTGTACCTGTAGTCTTCCTGGAGGCTAGATTGACACTAGGTGAACTCACATCGCCCTCGGGCGTTGCTAACATCTCCCGCCCTGTGTGTTTCTGTTGCCTCGTGATACAAACATAAACACGAGCTGCACTATCATAGTCCACATTTTAAGTGAATTCGGCTACTTATATAAATGCACGATAAAGATTTTCTACTATAAATGTATGTGTTTATTTCACAAGGAAAGATAACCATCTAACCAAAAATTAAAAAAAAACAACAACAACACATGCCTACTGATTTATATGTAAGGAGACGGAGGAAAGTTTACGTATTGCAGGAGCCCTACGCGAACACATCACGAGATCTCACCAACTGTCATGGCGTCTCCCTTGAACGGGGACTGGTGCTGGAGAAAGTAGTAGCTGTCACTTTCTAGTTTTGACCTTCGAGCACAATAATTTACCCGGTCTGAAGAGGCTTAACGCAGCGGGTAGTTACCATGGGGGCTGTCCATGCTAAGGTGAACCTTATTTCTTCCTGACAGCTGCCCTTACTGTTGATTTTTGACCATGACCTCCCTGCCCACCTGAATGTAGACGTGTGAACGGTTGGTGGTGAAGCGGACAGTAGCTTAGCTCAGTCTTCTGCTAATTAATAGCTTTTTATGCTGCCTGCACAAGGTGGGTGATAAGTTTAGCTTTAGATGGCGTCATGAATTTTTAGTTAATAAAAAAGGATTATCGTTATAATTACTGTGCTCAAATGTCACGAGGCGTTCTGCTGTTATTTTCACAATAAAATTACAAGATATAGCATTGAATAGTGTTCTAAATTCAAGAGTACTTTTCCTAATAGACTGACTGGTCTTTTTTTTTGTTGTTCTTTTTATTTTTTTGCTCCATACAGTAACAAAATACCCCACAATATTCAGGCCACGACCTCCAAGCCGTCATCAATGCTGTCATTCATCTTGTATAGACAGACCAGATTTCTGTCACGTGACTGGTGCAGTGACTTTCACTGATCCTAACATAAAGTGCCACTCATTGACTTTTCGGGCTTTTATCTTTTATGACTGTTAACCTTTAAATGAGCCACAAATGCAGGTTGTGTCAGGTTTAAGTTGTTACTGTACTCTTTCATTCACTGTGCACCCTCACAAATTGACTTGACTTGCTTCAGGTCTTCGTTGGACACTTTCGTCTCAACAACATGGCCTGATTACTTTCAAGGCTATTCTTTGCATTAGATGGCACACACAGTGTCATTTACATGAGTGTCCTTATCACTGCTACAGAGTCTGGATCCTCTCCCAATGCACGGCCGGGACCTGGGCGTCAGCCCTGATGACCTGGTGGAGACTCCGGAACTAGAGCAAGAGGCCAAGCAGGAGATTCTGGAAAACAAAGATGTAAGAAGAAGTAGTAGTAGTAGTCATCCTAGTAGTTGACTTTTTTGTACAATTAAAGCAATACAATTATGTTTGTGTAATCTTTGGATTCCAACATTGAATTGAATTGAAATTGAACAACTTTTGGTTACAGTCCAAAACGTTTAGTGTATAACACTGAGAGGGGGTTTAAGATGAATTTCTTTCACTTATCGCATGGCAGTGAAAATTCTCCTTCTTTCCTGATTTAGTCTTTGATGTCTGTTAATGAATGTCCATGTATTTAAGCTTTTATTGCATTTTAATGCAGTAATACATTTTGGTGTATTTATCCTGCTTGTATGCTGTAGAAATATTTGTTAGGATTCAGTAGATCTTTTTTTTTTCTTTCTTTTTTGAAAATAAAATGCATGTAAGGTTCATAAAAAGAGGGCATTTAAGTTCAAAAAGGGGCATTTTTACTGTTGAAGTAAAGTTAAAATATCTGTGATTTGCAGGTGGTTGTCCAACATGTCAACATCCAGGGTCTTGGAAGAACTAAAGAGGATCTGCTTGGCTACGAGATATCGGAGGTTTTCAATGCAAGAAACCTTATTGATGTATGTATTTCGAACTGCAGTGCACAGCAGAGCATCACAGCACTGTGAAATAATCAGTTCTAGGACAGGTGGGGACAAAACATGACTCAGTGCAAAAGGTTAAATACAACCTCAATTAAGAAGAAGTTGGGCTGATGTGTAAAATGTAAACATGGAATGCAATGATTTGCAAATCTCATCAAACCATATTTTATTTACAATAGAACATAAAAAACATCAGATGTTGAGTGGTGGGAATTGGTCAAAAAGAAAAGTTTAGATCCATGGAGTGTTTCTCACCATAACACACACATGTATTCCGATGACAATACACACTGAGATATGTACTGTGATAGTTTTAAACCTTGAATATAAAGTGGTCTTTCTTACAGGTTATGAAAAAAGCTCACGTCGCTAGACAGAGGCTGCTCCGCCTGGGTATCTTCAAAGAGGTGGAGGTTCTTATTGATACATCTGAAGGTAAGTATTCATTGCTTCTTAGTAGGAAGGATGGAGTGTTTGAAGTCACCTGCTGACCCCTGGCCACAATTGTTACTTGTAAGTTGTGCATCTTGATTGGACAGCTCGGATATCTTTTACGCAGCATAGATGTGAAGGTCAAACTTTCCTCATCGTTTTTTTCTTTCTTAGGTGCAGATGCTCTGCCCAATGGTCTTGATGTAATTTTTGAGGTGACAGAGATCAAGAGACTTACTGGAAGCTACAACACTATGGTTGGCAACAATGAAGGAAGCATGGTGAGCAACGTTAAGAGGATTGTTAGGGATATATGTTTAATAGCTCACGTTCTTAATAACAAGTTCACCAGTACTTTTTTTTTTTTTTTTTTAATTCAGTCATCAGTTTGTTTGGCTCTATTCCCTGCCGTTTAGGTGCTGGGTTTAAAGTTGCCCAACATGTTCGGTCGAGCTGAGAAACTCACCTTCCAGTTCTCCTATGGGACCAAAGAGACATCCTATGGTCTGTCCTTCTTCAAGCCCCAGCCCGGACACTTTGAACGCAAGTATGTCACAAGTATACAGTATATATACAGTGCCTCTAAAAAGTAAAAGTGGAAGTGAAACCAAGTTACTGGTTATATGCATCTTTTCCTGCAGTTACATCAGTAAGTGGAGAATTTCTCCTTCACCAAACAGCACAGGTTGCACAGGGATCACGAGTGAAAAGTCCTTTTCAGTACATCTGCAAATTTTAAGTTGGATTGAGGTCACTTGGCCAATTTTTGACAACCTTGTTTTTAGAAGGTACATATAAACTACAATCCTTTAAACACATTCACTGCACTAAGATAATCTCAATCTTACCAGTTTTATCCTTTACATTAATTAGCGGCACCAGTAATGAAAAAGATGAGTTACTTTACAGGGGGTGAATCTTCATGCAATAACTCATGTTTAGTTTTCTTATTTTAATTACTTTCTGATTACCTTTATATTGATTGGTTTCCACTTTGATATTAAAGTGTTTTGTTGTAGGTTTTTTGTAAATGTAAAAAAGAGCAGTTTAAATCCAGCATTATTCAATATTATGAAAAAAATGTAGAATAAAAACGTCCAAGGAGAGTGAATAATTTTTATTGACAATGTAGTCTCACACTTCAACAGGACTGCAGCAGTCAATTCTTTTGGTAGCATTGTATGCTTATATTAATCAGTAAAATCCCAAAGAATCAGTTCCTCTGTGAGAGGAAGTGTCCGAATATATATATATTTTTTTTAATAAATGTGCTGCAGCAACTTATGCTCCTTTTTTAATGCATCAGCTCATAAAGGCCATCAGGACGACTGATACTGAATTCAGCCAGTTTACAGCAGTGTCCTCTGTTTCAGCTTCACTCTCAACATGTACAAAGTCACCGGTCAGTTCCCATGGAGCTCCTTAAAAGAGACAGACCGAGGCGTTTCTGCAGAGCTGAATGTAAGAGTCTGGATGTGTGTTCATACCATTTGTGTTCCCTTCCGAAATCTCTAACTCTACTACAATCAGGAAGTTGACGCATTTTGAGCGAGACAAACTGGGCCAACTCTTGTACAACTCTTGTAATACAGCCCCTTAAAGAAGAAACATTACAGTAACAGTTTCCATGTTAGAATCAGTTTACTATAACTGAAGCCCTCCACCTTCCTGTCCTCTAGTTTCCTCTGGGGGTGACCAGCCACACATTGAAGTGGGAGGGGGTGTGGAGGGAGCTGGGCTGCCTGGCTCGCAGCGCTTCCTTCGCTGTTCGAGAAGAGAGTGGACACTCGCTGAAATCGGCTCTCTCGGTACAGCATGGAGACTTTTCCACTTTCAAGTTACCCCATTTCATGTCATTATGTCTCTTTTGAGGCACTTTGTTTGATTTTGATTTTTTGCCTTAGGATAATAGAATTTTCATATTTCCACTTTCTCCTGTTTGTTTTGTTTGTAGCACACTGTATCAATTGATTCAAGGAATTCTGCAATTTTTCCTAGCAGAGGTGCCTTACTCCGGATCAACCAGGTAGACTAAATGAATCCAAAAAAAGCATGTGTCATCTTGTTCAGAAGATGTTGTGTCTGTCGTGTGTTGTTCAGAAGATGTGAAGTCCCTTGTGTGTTTCTCCTGCAGGAGCTAGCTGGCTACACAGGAGGAGATGCCAGCTTCTTGAAAGAGGATTTTGAGCTGCAGCTTAACAGACGACTTTTCTGGGACTCAGTAAGATAGAAATCAAACCTTCCAGTATCTACTAAAAAAAAAATCCAAGTGACGGTGGACATCACTTCACTGCTAAGACACCAGTGGACACAAAGCAGTGGGAAACTGTAAATATGTTATTGCTGTTTCTCTGTGTGTAATGGAACTATTGTGTCCTTTCAGGTGTTGTCTGCTTCCCTTTGGGGCGGGATGCTTTACCCCATCGGAGGACAACCAACCTGCATCGCTGATAAGTATGAATTATCTGTTGCCTTGTTGCCCTGGAAACATGTCTGGCTCCACTCCACACACAAAGATTGATATTTATTGCTAAATTTGGCGCAAAACCGTCAAGTGTTTTAGTCAATTATTATCTTTCAACTGCAAGGTGTACTACAATTTTATATTACTTTACTTCCAGGATTGTGTACGTATTTTGGATTGTATGATTTTTGCAGTACTTTCTCAAATTGTGTGTTCTGTCCAGGTTCTACCTTGGAGGTCCCACCAGTGTAAGAGGGTTTGGAATGTACAGCATTGGGCCACAAAGTGAAGGTAAGAGCTGTTCTATTTTCCAGTCATCACTGTTTTGTATGAAATGTAACAAAGTGGCATGCTGGATCATCTGCCTGTAGAGGCCCACAGCTTCCTGTGGTTGTTATTCCTGAGAATTTAAGTTTATGGGTTGTGTAGAATGTACAGTATTAATGATTACAGTCAGATTTGGATTTGAATGAGCAATGAGTGATAATGCTATGCTGGTTGAGAATCCTGAGAAATTTGCAAAGGACCACCATGACGTGCAATTGGTTGAATAAAGCCAGCAGAATGAATGAGGGGGTTCAGTTCTTTGGTGACAACCAGTCCTGTGTTACTGTGCTTAAACAGACCCCAGTCTTACTGCCTCAAAACAGTTACCTCTGGCTTCTGAGCTGCACATTTTAGCATCGCAGAAGTTTTCCCAGTTTCAACGCCAACTTCTCATCACACCCATCATTTCTGGTCACGTTGTACTGGACGCGCTGGGGGGGGTGCGGGGGTGGCTCGGTTGGTAGAATGGCCACCCACTGACCATAGGGTTGGAGCTTCGCGCCCCATTCTTAATGTCGAACTGTCTCTGGGCAAGACACTGAATCCACAACAGTCCGTCCCCAGCATTAGAGAGGGTTGCGTCATGAAGGGCGTAAAAAAACTGTGCCAAATCAAAATGTGAACTGATTATCTGCTGTGGTGATCCTGAACTTACAGGATAAGCTGAAAGGACAAAAAAAAAAAGTACTGAATGCACAACAATTTGCTTTTAGTCTGTTTCAAGTTGTAAATGTGTCGAGTTAGCAAAAGACGGGCCGGGTTTCTTTTTGTCCATTTATACGTTAACAGAAAGAGCTGTTAACGTATACACTTCAAATGTTTTAGGATTTGAAGTGTTAATTTACAACAAGACAGAGGAGAAATGCAACATTTTGTATTTATAAATATGCGACTTGTGATTTTTCTCAACTGTTCCAGACACTGTCATCAGTTTTTACTTTTAACTCTGTGCCCTGTTGCACTTTGTAATGCTGCACCTACATGAACCAAAACAGCAAGTGGAGATGCCCACACAGTGTGTGTCTGCACCTAATAAACAATATATAAAATGCTAATAAAAATACAAGACCATGCAAAAGAAAACAGTAGCGTAATTTCTTCTCTTGTCTGGAAAAAACAATCTGGATCACAACTTTAATAATACAGTAATTTAGCATTGACCTGTTCCACTACACATAAAGATGTGAATGTGTCCCACTAAGTGCTGCCATAAAGCCGTTTGCCCTGCTCTCCTGTGTGTTTCAGGTGATTATCTGGGTGGAGAGGCATACTGGGCAGGTGGTCTGCACCTCTACACCCCTCTACCTTTCAGACCAGGCAAGGGTGGCTTTGGAGACCTTTTCCGAACACATTTCTTTCTCAACGCTGGAAACCTCTGCAACCTCAACTATGGTGGGTGCCCTCAAGATATTACTACATGCTGTACCACACTTCGCATGTCACAATGAGTGGCACAGACTGTCAACTGTTAACTTTCCAGTACCGTTGTAGTGTGACAAATTGAGTGTTATGTTTGTGTAGGGGAAGGTCCCCAGGCTCATCTCCAGAAGCTGGCCGAGTGTATTCGCTGGTCGTATGGAGCAGGCATCGTGCTGCGCCTTGGAAACATAGCCAGACTGGAACTCAACTATTGCGTGCCAATGGGAGTTCAGAGTGGAGACAGGTAGGAGTACTTTGTAAGCAGTGTTTCACACATATACCTGGGCAGGCTGCCCAAGTGTGTTTGACCTCTCATTTAATCTGCCTAAAAGAACAACAACATCAATGACCAACAGACTAAAGGACTATTTCTCCTCACTCGACTGCACCTCTAGACTCCTCTTTTGCTGCAGCTCAGATCACCCAGATGTAATGTTTGTTTGATTTAAATTGATGACAGGACAAACGAAATGTGTTTGCTCTCTGCACATTGGTGGAAAAACAGGCTACAATACAACACATGGGCCTGGGCCAAAGATGGTCTATATGAGGAAATAAGTATCACTTTGTAAAAACTGTAAAAGCCATGGACTAAGAGTCTAAGTGTCTCTGTCAGCAAGTTTTTAGCATTTTTTTTTTACATTTTTTAATGTAAATCAATCAGCATTTGCTGATGTCTGCGCTCACGTTGCCCATTAAAATAAAAGTTCTAAACATGCTCAAATTTTCAAAATGTCTGCAAACACATGAAGCCTGAATATGTGACTGCAGACATTTTGGAAAGTAGAGCCTGTTTTTGTAAAAATTGTTTGTGCGCATCAGTGTCAGTGTGATTTATAAGAGTGGGTGAGTTTAGCTTTGTGCACCCAACTGAGTGTGTGTAATTGATAATTTAAAATACAGTGAAGTTGTTTTATCAGATGCTCTTGTTGTTCTACAAAAACAAAAATAAAATTTAATCTGGTTCTGAATTCATTTATTTTGCCAAGGCAAACTAGAGCATGTTTTAAACTTGCCAATGCAAATTTTCTCTTTTTAATTATTCAAAGTTGTCATTAAATTGTATTTAATGTGACACAAAATGAGAGGAAAATTGTACATGAACAGGTGATTTTTATTAATCTCTGCCTGTCATTCACGTTATTAAATTTAAAGCTGGATGTTAAGTATATGGCAGACCTGACATTTTCTTGTCTTGGGTCTCAAACACAGTTTATTCTCCATTTGTCCCAACTTACAAACTAGTGCTGTGCTTCGAAGTTTGTGTCCAGTGTTTTACATTTCGCTGAGTCGGAGAAAATGCTCCCTGGAAGTTAACAGGGTTAGATCACCGTCCTGTGCAGTGAAACATCCCCCTGGTCACAAATAAATCGTGAACGGTGCTGTAACATATGGTTCTCACATAGGACACAAACTGTGAAACATCCAACACTTATAAATATAGATGCAGTATATAGATCACATAACCTCATCATTTGACATTGCTTGTTGCAGTTTTGGAGAACATGACACCTTATTGACACTGTAGTCTCTTAGTCTGTTGTCCACTTGGGGCTGGGCAATATTTAGATTGTTGCAGTCTGCACCCTCACTGCTAGATGCCACTAAATCATCAAAGACTAGCTATAACCTAGCTAGTAATCCTGCTTGCATTGTCGGTGCATGCTCTGCCCCTGACCCTGTATGGTACAGCGCTTGGCAGTCAGCATCTCCAACTCAGCACAGTACACACTTATACCTGGCTTACTCTAACCTGAGAATCTTCACTGTTTAACCCCTTCGTCTCTCCTCTCTTAGGATATGTGATGGCGTCCAGTTTGGAGCAGGAATTCGCTTTCTGTAACCTCTTCCCTCCACTGTCTCCAGTCCTCCACCAGAAAAAGAATGTTTTGCTCTTTAGCTCCTATAACTTGTTTTGGAGTGTGTAACACTAGCGTGGATTCTATGTCCTGGGTAAACTGAACACCCCCCCAATCCTTCTCTGAAGTGCACCAGTTAAGGCTTTTGAAAGACGATGTGCCAGAGCTGAGCTATACACGTAAACATTTTTACAAAATCAATAAGCTGATCACTGATTTGAAACACTGCATTGCAAGTAACCAGTATCCATCTAATTTACATACCGGTTATGAGTTAGAAAATGATAAGGAAAGCATTGAGAAAATTAGCTGGAAAACACAGGAAATGTAAAAACATAGCATAGTTTCAGTACACAAAGCGATACAGTACAACCTCTAGCATTGGCACGTTGTCTGCACAAAAGTCATCTCCCAGTGATTCCACCCACTGTGATATCTGGAGACACAAAGTAAATTATCTACCCATTTGTTTCCTGTTTCAAGACCGCAGCATGACTTCATAATGTTGTAAACAGAATTTATTGTACACCGAACACTCCTCTGGCCCTGATGTGTCGTACTGTTTGATGTGACTGCAGTAGCAGCGGGGGAAATAATCCGAGAGAAACCATCGTGGCATAGGAAGGGAATCGACCATTATGCTGAAGGAAGTCATTCAAACATTGTTGTCTAGTGTAAAGTTTGGCAGGTCGAAGTTCATCTCGCTTGCAGCAGGGATGGGGGGCCCCAAGCAACATCCACCGCCAGTGCTCTTACTGTTCATTGTCTTTTTGATGTTGTTAAAGTTATTCACAAATAAATCACGGCTGCTCCCCTGGTTTCTCTTTGGATCCTTCGAGATTTTTGTGAGATTCAACCGTGAAGGGGGAAAAAACGGAACATGCATGTTTAATGGGTAGAATAAATGCAACAGCACCAATCAGTAAGTGATCGGTTGTACAAGGCGGAGCCTAAATTGAATCTGCAAAACAGACTGTACTTTTTAGATTAAACGAGTGTATACAGTATGTCCCTGCAGGTTATTAACGGTCAGAACATTTGCTCTTCAGGAGTCTGTGCAATGCAGGTGGATTGTGCCAAATGTGTGTTTGATCAGAGATGGTTCTGTGTGTGAGTACAGCAGGTGTACAGCAGGTGAATGCTGCAAAGAATTTGCAAGGATACAAATGAACTCTTTAGTTTTACTTTGCACTATGTAGCACAGAAGGACGAAGTACCTTTTTAAAGTATTTTTACTATACCAAAACCCAAATAAGCCTTTGATTTAAAATTGCATATAAAAAGTGAATCAGCTGTGCCAGAATACTTTAAGCATTATGCTTGTGATCAACAGTTATCTTTGGACCTTAAATTCAGCAAAAGGGTTGTTACATTGTTTTCTTAGCACTGTCTCTCAAAGAGCAAGAGAAAGGCTGCAGGTTAGTTCTACACTACTTGAGCTAGCACAGAAATATATACTGCACACATAATTAGATGTTTTTCCAAAAATATAAGCCATTATTCTTTTATAGCTTATAATCACTCCATTTGTAAGCCAACCTTCAAACTTTTCAAATAAAAAGAGATAGAAACCTGTGACAATGTATGTATGCTAAAAACATCTGTGTGGGTTATTGTTAAGCATTATATTGTTAATACTACTGCTAATCTGCCTTTGGTTAGTAGTAGCTGTCATAGAGCTAAGAAAAGATAAAAGCCAATTTCAAACTTCGTGAAGCTACCGGGCACATATCTCAAGTCACAAGTCTCCGCCGACGGACTCTTTTACGTAGACAATTTAAATCTTTTCTGGGATTGTCCTCAGTACTTCAGACAAGATGGACTGCACCCAAACTTTCTGGGATCACGGATGTGGACTGAGAACATTGTCCACAGCGTCTCAGTCTCCGGTGACTGAGTCACCATTGGGAACATCTGTGGCTCTGATGTGCTCACCTCTCCTGCATCCTCCGCTCGTACCTCCAACAACATCCACAGGTATGAACAGTCTGAGATATTCATAGAATCTGACGTTACCAACAGACAAAATGCAGCTCTTATGGATTCTAACTTTTCACCCAGGGAATTTAATTATTTTAATGAATCTTACGATCTTAACCACACTGCTCTTTGCCCCATAGAGACTATATCTGTTCCACGACCATCTAAACTTTTTAAATCAACAATGAACACAAGGGGAGTTAATCATAAAAACCTAACACAAGTTTAGACTATTGCTTCTCTTCTCTCCATTGGCTTCCCATAAAATCTAGAATAGAATACAAAATCTTCCTCCTTACATACAAAGCTCATGATGGTCAAGCTCCATCATATTTAAAAGATCTCGTAGTACTGTATCGCCCGATTAAACCACTTCATTCCCAGAACACAGGCCTACTTGTTGTTCCCAGAGTTTACAAAAGTAGAATGGGAGGCAGAGCCTTTAGCTATCAAGCCCCTCTTCTTTGGAACCAGCTTCCAATCCAGATTCGGGGGGCAGACACCCTCTCTACTTTTAAGACTAGGCTTAAAACCTTCCTCTTTGATAAAGCTTATAGTTAAAACTGCTCAGTCACCCTGAACTAGCTCCTATTTAAGATGCTATAGGTTTAGAGTGTTAGGGGGATTCCCACCAGTGCAATGAGCTCCTCTCCTCTTTCTTCTCTCTCTCCCCTTTCCACTCACCCCAACCGGTCAAGGCCGATGGCCGCCCACCCTGAGCCTGGTTCTGCTGGAGGTTTCCTCTGTTAAAGGGAGTTTTTCCTCTCCACTGTTGCCTAGGGCTTGTTCAAGGGGGATTTGTTGGGTTGCCTCTACATACTTGAGTAGTCTGGACTTTATTCTGTAAAGTGCCCTGAGATAACTTTGTTGTGAAAAGTTGAATTGAATTGAATTGAATATCTATGGTATGAGTCACTTTAGAATTCACAAATAAAGATTAGAAACATCACCAGAATACAAAATGGAAGAGTTATTTGTGTTTAGCTACTGTTAGCAAGGAATATTAGATAGAAACTTTTTTTTACGAGCTATACTGCAAATAATTTGGTCAGCATTGTTATTTAACACTCTGCGGCTGTTCATTTTTCAGTATATTGTAGATATTTCATTTTTTAGGTTTTACTACTTTTAAAACATTGTAAATGTTAAAAATTTATATAATTAAGTGCTGTTTGTGCTGAACAACACAATGTCAGATTGAAAAAGTTCAGGCCCTGAGCGTTTGAATTTCCCCCGCGTGCCCGCGCAGAGAAGCAGGAAACACCACAGTGAGCGCGCACGTACAACGGCAAAGCAGCACGTCCTGTGTCTGCTGGGCAGATACGAAGCACTGACTCTGCTCTGTCTCACACACACACACACACACACACACAGGGAGCAGGTGTGTGTGAGCAGCAGCAAACCGAAGTATTTCTGCAGCGTTGGATGTATTTTGATTTTGATTTCGTTTTTATACACATAATAGCGCCATGTTGTGGACGGCGAGTCAAGTCTTTAGGAGATTCTCCACCTCGTCTGTGAGTGACGTTGTTTTTGCTGCATCAGCGAATGAATAGGTCTTAATTGTTGCATTGATCCAGAAGAATCATAGTGTTAATAGTGGATGCAGGTCGTGGTGACATGAGAGGGACTGAGCCAAGCTTTGACTGACGATCAATGAGTCCTAGTTGATTTCTTCATACTGTTTGTCAATCTCCTAGTGGATTTTTAGCCAGGCAGTAAACGATGTAGTGTTGATGCCAGATTGCCACGTTACGTCCCTGTCCCCCCCCCCCCCCCCCCCTCTCCTCCCCTCTATGCTCTGCTGGGCTTTACAGTACAAGATCTGGAGGAATTGCATCAGCAAATGAGCTCCACACTGTAGGATGGCAGCGGCTTAACGTTAGTTAGGATCCTGCAGGTCGTTGGGCCGTGCACTCATTTGGATGAGGATCGTTGTTTTCGGGGCTGTTTTGTTGAACCATGCAGCATAATTTCCCCAGTGCGCAGCTGGTCTAAGTGCGTTAGGAAGCTCGTTGCAAAATGTGTTGCAAAAGGAGCCAGAGACGGTGCAGTTCTCATGCAGTTGACAGGAGCATAACTCTGAGCACAAGGAACCTGAAACCACCTTCCTTCACTCATGTGCAGCTGCAGTCAGATGGGAGAGGGTCGATCTGGCGCACGCTTGAACTTGAACCCTGGATGACAGTTGCTGTGTCTGCCAGCATAGAGTTTCTCAGAGCAAGGGGCGAACCTAACCTAATGATTTGAGGGCCCCGGGAAAGAGAGATGTACCCCCTTACCCACCAGAATCCCAGTTCTCTTAATTTTATCCTTTCTATACATCACTTAAGGTGTTAAAACATAAACTAAAAGTAAGTCATTAATTGGGGATGAAATAATTAGATATAAATTATGCACAACTATTTAAAAACGACTTTGTTACAAAAGTAAAAGCCCTTTTCTATTGGCAGGTTCTCAAATGTGAGCGTTGGCTGCTTTTCTCTGCTTTTACTTTAAAATGTTTAGTTTTACAATACATAATATAATGTCTTCTAAGACTGGAAGTTGCTCCCTTACTATGGTGTGTGCCATCAGTGCCATGTAAACGGAAAAGCTGGTTTCCGAAATTGGGGTGAGGGATTAAAGGAAGCTAACTTCCTCAGGTTTTTGCTGGAGAAAGCTGATTTCTTTGTCATGTGTACATCTAACCAGGGGTCTAATCCGCTTTCTTCAACAGTTCATGGAGAGAAAACTCCTGTTGTTTGCTCTCATTACAGCATTATTACCAGAACAAGCTAAAACTAGCTATAATTGGCCAGAGCGTGTTCGGACAGGAGGTGTACAGCAACCTGAGGAAGCACGGCCACAAGGTGGTGGGTGTGTTCACAGTTCCTGACAAGGATGGCAAGGCTGACCCCCTAGGTGAGTCCACACTGCTTCCTGCTGTGCTTGCCTGTTCATTCTTTGCTCTTCTCTCATTGGTCCTTGTGCATCACCTAACTACAAGCACAGTTACTGTCTTCCTAGTGTTTTAATTAGGTATTACTAATTAGTCGGGATGTCCATTTGTACTTGTAGTCATAATCAGAAAATGTCTCCCATACTGTATCCGATGCCATGTTAATCTCAGGTTTGGAGCCGCTTTAAGATAAGTGACAACTACAAAAGTAAAGCCAACTGCAAGCTCTGCTCTGTCAAAGTCTTAAGATCCAGTTGCTTACAGTCAATCTAACAAATATTATTTTAAACAAGTTTAATTTTTACGACTGCCATCAATGACAACCAAGGGAGTACAGTACTGTACTATCTGCAGTAACTACAGCTTTACTTAAAGCTCATGTTGTATTAGGAGGCTATTTTACCATTATATTCCTCTGTAGTCTTTTTAGTCCAGGTTGTCTGCAATTGATGAGGATTTTACAGTCTAGCAAAACATACTGGAAGCAAAAAAGTTTAGTATTCATGTTGGTTCTTTGTACCGGCCATTACTCAAATGTCAGTACTTGTATAAAAGTGGTATCAGGACATCACTGCTAATGCATTATTATGTTTCACTGGACTCACAATCAGCATTTTGGATTTATTTGACTCGGATTTTATTGCATTGCTAAATGTGAGAGAGGCTAAAATGACAACAAACTAAACACGAAAATGTAATAGATTTAATGAGCTTTATAATTCTGTGTCCTGGATCATCAGAGGCTGGTGCTGTGGCTGAAGTAGATGCATGTCTACTGTGGCATAGTGGCTCCATTGTCTATGGAGGGAGAGGCCCTGTTTGTCCCAAAGATGCAGCTCTGCGGCTCTATTTGATATGATGCAATCTTTCTGGGAAGCATCATCATCATCATCAGCTTCTTGACCTCTGCAAATATTAAACTGTTTCTCATCATATTGTTTTCACACGTAAACATGTTCCTGTTGTGATTTTAAGCATATGTTAGTATCCAAATGGCAGAGTTTTAATACTAGTAAAATTGGTCTGAAAAGTAAAATCTCAAATTTTACCTTTGAGTAACATTTGGGATCTTTAACATAAAACATTTTTTAAAAATTCTTAACTTAAAGCTACACTTTAAGCACAGCTTTGTTTCATTTTTAATTGAAGATTCACTAAAATTCTTTAAAAAGTGTGTTCAAGTGATCTCACTGCTCGTTTTCTCTCCTTGCATAACTTTGGTACACAGTTCAGTTTAAACGATGTGTTTTCCAGCACCATTCTGCCCTATTGCTTCTTCAGAGACACATTTATATTCATTAAAGAGACAATCATCACCCTGCAGTCAGACACCTTCATTGCTTTTTGAACTGTACTGATAAACTCTCGTTTTTCAGCGGTTGCAGCAGAGAAAGACGGGACACCAGTGTTTAAGTTCCCACGGTGGCGGGTCAAGGGGAAACCCATCCCGGAGGTGGTGGAGGCCTACAAAGCGGTGGGTGCCGAGCTCAATGTTCTGCCCTTCTGCTCCCAGTTTATCCCCATGAACATCATTGACCAGCCCAAGCACGGCTCAATCATCTACCACCCCTCCATCCTGCCCCTACACAGAGGAGCTTCAGCCATAAACTGGTGAGAGAGGGTGTTGGTCATAGAAACAGGCCTGTGACTTGTCAAATGATGAGGATTTACCCCAACATTGTGTTTTACTAATATACTGAGGTGACCTTAGACCTTGTTTTTGTTTCTTCTATTTCCTGTCAGGTCACTACTCACTGGTACGTTAAAGTTACATTCTACATTAAAGGTATAAAGTAGACTGTTAACATGATGCTCAGGTGGGACAATGATCCACATGTGACTTAAACGGAAATCACAGTGTTGATAGGACAAAGCTAGTACTGAAGAATCTTTTCCAAATGAAATGTAAAGGTATGAGGCAGGTTCACAAGGCAGCTACATTAAAGTGAATTTAAATACAAGGTGAGAACAAGCCTTATGTGTAAGGAAGCAAGCAGCTGGATCCAGGAACAGTTTTGGATACAGAAAATGGGAAACCAAAGGCTTTAAGGTGCAAAACAAAGCTTAATAAACATGGTTTGTGTGGCTTGTGTCACTTGTGTCAGAACATCACAAAGAAGGGGCCACACACACACACACAAGTGACACACACACACAAAATGATCTAAACAAAAGGACCGTTTTTAACAAGTAATTAGAAATTCAAACCACAGATATGATAAGTTATGGTAAGGTAAGACTTTATTGATCCTTCGATGGGGAAAATTCCAGTGTTCCAGCAGTGAAAAGATAACCACCATATATTGCACTACACATTAAATCAAATATATTTCTCCTCACCTAAATGAACAAGAGCACAAAAACGTTACATAACAGACACAAAAACTAATAATACCCATATGCATAACAAACCCACAAAAGGTTCATCTTATCTGTGTCTCACTGTACTGACTGTGTACGGTCTGATAGCTGTGGGGAGGAATAACATATGATAGCACTCAGGGGTCTAATGCTGAAGGAGCTGCTCAGAGCCTCCACAGTGTGGTGCAGGGCCTGTTATCCATAATGGATGTCAGTTTGGCCAACATCGGTCTGTCCGCCACCTCCTTGATGGAATCAAGTGGGCAACCCAGGACAGAGCCGGCTCTCTTAACCAGCTTATTGAGTGTCTTCCTGTCTCTGTCTGTGCTGCCAGTCGCCCAGCACACAACGGCGTAGAAATCTGCAGAGGCCGCAGTGTCATAGAAAGTTCGGAGAAGAGCTTTGCTCACACCAAAGGACCTCAGCGTCCTCAGCAGGTGAAGGCGACTCTGGCCCTTCCTGTACAGGGCATCAGTGTCGTTTCAACAGTTCAGTTGCACACCCAGGTATTTAAAAGTGTCCACGCACTCTATGTCTGAGTCCTGGCTGCTCACAGGCTTAACTAGTGGGGGTTTCCGCAAGATGTCAATCACCAAGTACTTTATCTTGCTAGTGTTCGGAAGCACGTGGTTTTTTTCACACCGGTCAACAAAGTCAGTAATGACTTCCACAGCCAGTTTGATAAGCAAACTGCAGCTGGTCCAGCGTTGAGCTCACCTCTGAGCGGAGGTATCAGAGGATGATTCTATCGGGGGTCTTCATAAGGGGGGAGCTTACGGCGACAGGTCTGTAGTGATTCAGCTCCCTATGGTGCACTGTTTTAGGAAGTGGAACCAGACAGGAGGTCTTGCAGGGTCCTCCCCAGGCTGAGTTTCGGTTTAAATATGGCTCAATCTGAAAAGCATATTATAATTTCCAATTTAACTACAAGCACAACTTGAACCCCCCACCTTGCTCCACAAGGAAGCAAAAAGAGGGAAATTTGTCTTGAATACACTGAAAGACAGCAATACAATCTAGCTGAAATAACTGTAAAAGCCTTAACTTTTCAAACAAGGCTCAAAATTCTGTTCGTCATTTCTCAAACTTTATATCTATTCTGGGTGATAAGTGCGGCGTTGTATTACACTGAACGTACAGACCTGTTCTCACATACATCTGGACACGTGAATATTATTTTCTTGAAAAATCTTCACCTTATCCTTTAAACCAGTTCTGTTTGACCCCACCTTCCCTGGTTTTCTTATCTCTCCCTCTTGTGAGTCTGTCTGTTCTCCACCCTTACTATCACTCCACTCCCGTTGTATCAAGGGGTCGTTTTTTTTTTTCAACTGTGAAAACATAATTTATACTGTAATTTTTTTCAAGATAGTTTTTTCGGGATACACGCTTGTTCTTTTTTATTCCCAGATTTACAGTAGATGAGACATTTGATAGAACTCTCATGTTTCCCTGTTAAGTATGAAGCTAGAACCAATAGGACGGAATTCTGAACCGGAAAACTTTAATTTAACATGTCTACAACTGCATTGTGACCAATGTAACATTTGTCTTTCTCTAATTGTCATTTTTTAATTACAATATTTAAATACTACATGCATATTTGTAGTCATACTAATACTCCTAGAAATGGATTGACCTGAACTTCTCATTACTTATTAATATTAATCTATTAGGTTTATGCTCTAGCTGTGATGGTGGAGCTCCAAGAGTTTACTGTATTTCTTCATGTCTATGTGCGTGTGTGTGTGTGTGTGTGTGTGTGTGTTTTACCAGGACCCTGATCCATGGCGATAAGAAAGCTGGTTTTACAGTGTTCTGGGCGGACGATGGACTGGATACAGGACCCATCCTGCTGCAGAGGGAGTGTTCTGTTGAACCCAACGACACTGTGGACACACTCTACAACAGATTCCTCTTCCCAGAAGGCATCAAGGCCATGGTATTGTATTTGTCTGAGAAGCAGTCCTTTTTGTATTCACGAGCACATCAACAGCATACATTTATAAAAAAACATATATAGAATTCCTTTAACAGTCAACACCTGCCAATACAAGTCAGGGAATTAATACTGATTCCCATAATACCATGTGTTGCACAAGTAACTGTTTTCTCATCCTAATTGCTTGTGCAGGTGGAGTCAGTGCAGCTCATTGCTGATGGAAAGGCTCCACGAATTCCCCAGCCAGAGGAAGGAGCCAGTTATGAAGGCATTCAGAAGAAGTCCAACGCCAAGGTGAGAACTCTCATTCAACACAGCAGCCCAAAGGTAGATGCTGTATCCTGTGATCCTTTTAATCTGTTTACGCTTCGGGTCTAATTTGATTTGGAAGTGTGAAGGTCCAAGGGTGGCCAGTCGATCGGGCACATAGAGCCTGAGAGTGCCTGACTGTCATTTATATCCTGCTGTATAAATGAGATATTTCATGTGCATTGCCAGAAGTGCCAGTGTGCCTCACTAATAGGCAGTTTTTCTCCAAGCAAAAAATGGCAGTTGACAATGTGGCGTGTACGGGCGCATGTGCTCCAGTGCAAGAAAGTGTGTTCACAAAGCTTCTGGAGATATAAAGCTAGACGAAAACAGATATCAAATATCAAACAGCTGGGAAAAAGAGACACACAGTGGCCCCTTCAGCAGTCCATAGACAGCAGATAAAATAACAGACATCACTAGCAGTGAATTAGATTAGCTCTAGTTCATTTCCTCCATCAGCTGTGACCGGTAGTGGCCCTTTCAGTGTTCCCTTTGCTGTCAGGTTCTATGTTGCAGGATTGCCACAAGACAAAATGAGCTGAGCCATCTAAACCTGTTGTCTTTCACCAGGCCAGTAGACCACGGTGATACATGTCTCTTTTTCATATTAATCTTTAGTTCATAACATATCAAATATTTAAGCTTACAGACTTGATAATTTGAACAAGGATGTTCAGTCTTTGATGAAGTCGCTTCTGAAATGTATGATATAGTTCATTAATAATTTTAAATAGTAAAACAAATAGATTGGAGATTCAGAAGGATCCAGCAGAGAAATACATTCTGCAGTGCTCATTCATTGAATGGCATTAAAGTGCACTGAGAGCCTAACACATTACTCAGGGCTAAATATATATGAGTTATCCCTTGCAGCCAACTTGTTGGCAGGCTTTCTAATTGTGCTATTCATAGTGCTGAGGGTAATTTTCCACCAGCGCTTTTTGCCACGTGGTGCTCAGCTAGTGGCAGCCAGCTGTTGGGCTTCCCTCTTTTTCTCAGAAAGTTTGGTGACATGGTCTGAAACTGAGCCTGCACCTTCAGCATGTTGACTCCAGCTTCTTTTTGTGCTTCAGATCGACTTGGCCCAGCCAGCTGAGGTCATCCACAACTGGATCCGCGGCCATGACAAAGTCCCTGGTGCCTGGATTGTCATTAACGGTCAGGTGTGTTTCCTGGAACTCAGAAGCAAACGTGGTATCAGCATCTCAAAATGTAAAATAATAAAAATCTAAGTAAAAGGTGTTTCTGAACTTTTTAACGTCTTAAAGATAATAAATGTCTCATAAGTGTAAATCGCAGCTAATTTTCCATGATGCTAAACTTTTACGCCGTTCAGGTCACTCAGGGTCACTGTAAAGAAGTTTTTTTTTTCTGTGCATAAAAAAGGGTAAGACGTCTTAACACATTAACAAAAAATATACATGTGTAATGCTTTTCTGTATATTTTAACTTAGTCTGTGTCCCTGTATGGCTCGTCCATGTTCGGAGGCTCTGTGCCAACTGGTCAGCTCCTGGAGATTGACGGAGCAGTCCAGCCTGGTCTGGTCACCAAGAACGGGCTCATCCTGCATGGAACAGATGGAAAAGCTGTAAGTGTCACTGTAGCTTGTTGTACTGCAAAAAATCTTTAGAACAAACCAGAGTAGAGTTGGATGAGTGTATCCATACCTATGTTGCACTGCATGTGTTTTCTTGTCTCTACTTGACTTGTTGGTGAATTTTCTCCACTCTGTGTTTGATCCCCAGCTGCTAGTGAAAAACCTGCAGTTTGAAGATGGAAAAATGATCCCAGCCTCCAAATACTTCTCATCTGGAGAATCCTCCAGTGTGGAGCTGAGTGATGACGAGATGAAGATGGCAGAGGAGATCAGGGTAAGTACGCTGTTGTAACAGCTGATTCATTTTCCCCTTTTATACTATAAATGACACAGCTGTAACATCGCTATTGTTGGCGAGAAAGCCAAACGTGACTTTTTTGGGTTTATTTCAAATGATAGAAAATCTGGAAGGGCATCCTCAGCAACATCCCAGCCATTGAAGACACCACCGACTTCTTCAAGGCTGGAGCTGCCTCCATGGATGTGATCAGGTGAGGGAGGCATAACCTACCATGTTCACAAGGTTAAAAAAAACAGCAAACGTATAAATCAATAAGATGAGTTCATGATTAGGTGTTAGCAGTATTAGTTATTAGACAGGTTTCAGGTTGCCGACATGAGACAGGAGGAACCACTGACCTTGCGTTTTGTGGACAACAACAGAGTCAAAGTCACCCCACTAACTGGTGTGCATTGGTGGGGGTGTATCTGTGTCCAGGCTGGTGGAGGAAGTGAAGCAAAAGTGTGCCGGTGTGCAGTTGCAGAACGAGGATGTGTACATGGCCACCACTTTCCAGGACTTCATCCAGATGTTCGTCCGCAAGCTGCGAGGAGAAGACCAAGAGGAGGAGCTGGTCATCGACTATGTAAGTCTGAAAACCCTTGTTTAGGACCTTTTTTTCAATACATTGTATATGTCACGTATTATAATTGATCATTTGTATGGCGCACAGGTAACCAAAGAGGTGAACAACATGATAGTGAAAATGCCGTACCAGTGTTTTATCAATGGCAGGTTTGAAGATGCAGAAAATGGAAAGACCTATGATACCATCAACCCAACAGATGGATCAGTGAGTGATGTGAACTTTGTCACATACGAATGCATGCACACATACACAAAAAGCTGGAGCAGTGCACATGTAATGAATGTATGACCTTCACTCAGGTTATCTGTAAAGTGTCGTATGCCACAGTCGGGGATGTGGACCGTGCAGTGGCAGCGGCCAAAGAGGCTTATGATAATGGCCCCTGGGGCAGGATGAACCCTAGAGACAGAGGAAGCCTGCTTTACAGGTACAAAGCTCCACCTAGACACTTAACATTTATTAAATATGAGTCCTGATTTTTGCCCAGATCTGACAGGCTTTGTAGCATCTGCTCCGTGTATTTCAAATGTGAGGAACAAGACAAATGTCGGCATATTTTTAGATTCAGTTTTTACATGTAATTCTATCAGTGTCTCTGATCCACCATTGAAGAATAACCAAGCAAGAAGAGCCATGGTTGGGGAGGTGACCGAAAACCCAGTGGTCACTCTGAAATTTAAAATTAGATTTACAGTGTAATGTTGTACAAGAGGTCAAGGGGTCTAAAGACTCTAAAGACCCTGTAATAGTTGACAATGTAACAATTGAATACATGGAAACACCCTGCTCTATAATAAACACATGCATAAAAAGTTTAAATGTAAATTTAGCCGCCCCCACCCCCACCTACCTACATTGTGTGCCCTCTGATCCTGTCCCTCCAGGCTTGCAGACCTGATGGAGGAACACCAGGAGGAACTAGCCACCATCGAGTCCATCGACTCAGGAGCCGTGTACACATTGGCCCTCAAGACCCATGTAGGAATGTCCATCCAGACCTTTCGTTACTTTGCAGGCTGGTGTGACAAGATCCAGGTAGGATAGTGTTCAAAAAGCGTTACCTCGTTTCAGCATTGTAAACATTTAGAACTGGTTAAAATGAAATACTACACATTCTGTTGTTTTATTGCAGGGCAAGACAATCCCCATCAACCAGGCCAGACCCAATCGCAATCTGACCTTCACTAAGAAAGAACCTCTGGGGTAAACCCACCTGCTTATACCCTTAATGTTTATTCAGGAAGTTCTGTGTTTCACTGAATGCAGAGCTGTGTGTGGTTTCTCCTTGACAGTGTGTGTGCCATAGTCATCCCATGGAACTACCCACTCATGATGCTAGCGTGGAAGAGTGCTGCCTGCCTCGCAGCTGGAAACACACTTGTTCTCAAGCCCGCACAGGTGTGTCCGCCATAGTGCACAGTGCAGGCTTCATATGCTATAATTGCTTCACTTCATAGCGTCACCATGGGTGGATAAATGACAAATTCGGTGGATAAGGGCATGTGTCACCTCTATTTGAACCAATGCAGTTGAATAGGTGTTGGACCAGGCTTTTTTTCTGTAATGTTTTTTTCTACAGGTCACTCCACTGACAGCACTGAAGTTTGCAGAGCTTTCAGTAAAAGCCGGCATTCCCAAAGGAGTCATTAACATTTTGCCAGGCTCAGGTGAGATAGGCAAATGCACAATCCACACATAACAAAAAACAAAAATCAATTTTTCTCCACTTTTAGTTTTTGGACTTAAGGCATCAATTAATAATCATAGTAACAGGAAGTCAATACAACAGTGAAAATAAAGTAAAACTGATTTTACTAGTCTCCTTTTCCCATTCTGGCTTATGCGTATTTTAAAAGACAGGCCCGGTGAAAATCTGTATATTTGTCATGTGCAGAACCAAACTACTGAATCTGCTTCTAATAAGCAAAGTGTGTGAATTGAAGCCCGATATACCTTGAATACAACCAGCTCCTTACATTACTACCACTTTGATACTTCTGGCTCCCCTTAGTCTCTTTGAAACTCAACCTCTCTTGTCCCTAACGCCTCTTGCTAAACCCTTCCTTTCCCCCAGGTGGCATGGTGGGACAGCGTCTCTCTGAACACCCTCACATCCGCAAGCTTGGCTTCACTGGCTCCACACCTATTGGCAAACAGATCATGAAGAGGTTTGACCCAACTAACTCATTGCTCCTTGCTTGATAACTGTCACATAATATTTCATAATGGTTTTTGTGGGATCTCCTGTTGCAGCTGTGCACTCAGTAACCTGAAGAAGGTTTCTCTGGAGCTGGGAGGGAAGTCGCCTCTCATCATCTTCAGCGACTGTGACATGGACAAAGCTGTTCGCATGGTGAGAGAGCTGAGACTGTCTCGGGCTGGAAGCTTTATCCCGACTAGAGGATTATCAGGCTGAACAGTTGGACGCTTCATAAATGACTTCGCTGACACAAAAAGTATATTTGTGGTTTCAACTTGTCAACTGTGAAGATTTATATCACTCTCTGAATATATCTGTGTTTGGGACAATTCTTCAAACAAAACAACAATGTGATGCTAACATCACAGTAAAACTGATTGACCTTTATAAACTTTTTAGTTAATCTGAAGAATAACTGACAGATTAATCAAAGGGCAGTTTTGCTCGAAGGAGAACTTTGTCATTTCTAAATTAAGGGCATTTCCAACAATCCCCGCAGAGGATTCCGAAGCCAACGATGGACTGTGCCAACTTTGTCAGTCCACAACCTGGGTTGGGTTGTTTGTCTGTGCCGTAGACTCCTGTTTTTGTCCAAAAACCCAACATCCAGACACATCCTGCCGCTTGGTGACATGGGTCTTTATTCTATAGCACTTGGTTGAACAGATGTCCAAATACAGAAAACTGAGATCAATATGATTAGATGTACATTGTTTGTGTAGAGAGCTCCTAGTTTCACACTGTTAACCGTTTCTGTGTGTGTGTGTGTGCACGTGTGCTGCTCCACAGGGCATGAGCTCTGTCTATTTCAACAAAGGTGAAAACTGCATAGCTGCTGGACGTCTGTTCGTGGAAGAGTCCATACACGATGAGTTTGTCAGTCGAGTGGTGAGTGACCTAAAACCTGGGTATTCAGTTTCCAAAACGATGGTTTCTTCATTCCCTGCATTGCAATTTCATAGTTAGGGCAGGTTAAACAAACAGCCGTTTCTCCAACGTTTCCCTCTAAGGTGGAGGAGATCAAGAAGATGAAGATCGGAGACCCGCTGGATCGCTCCACAGACCATGGCCCACAGAATCACAAAGCCCACCTGGACAAGCTCCTGGAGTACTGCGACATCGGAGTGAAGGAGGGGGCCACGCTGGTGTACGGAGGCAGACAGGTGGACAGGCCAGGTAGAACACAAAGTCTGAACCTGTGCACCCACGTGGCTCCTACACCAACAGCACAATATCTGTAGCAAACGGGATTTATGATGTGATGAAGCGATGAAGAATAGTAGCAGTAGCATGTCTTTAAAATCACACATTTTACAGGTGTTATAGACATTTCCTCTTTACACCTGTTATTTCTTTAATGGGTTTTCGTTTGTATTATGTGTACATCTTGTGTTTTGTGTGTGTGTAAGAAGTAGCTAACAAAAACAAGGCTGCAGCTATTGATAGGCATTTATGAATAATAACGTTTTTACTAATTCAAAAAATTATATTTAAATAAGAACATTTAATGAGAGTGACAGCACATGGCAATGTTTAAAATTAGCTTTAGTCACACGACAATGTTTGAGTTAAATTTTTTTTTATCGTGTTATCAATTTTATCATTAGTTTCCTCACAATTCTGCAAACAATACCCAGTAATGACAACATGAAAGAAGTTTGTTTAAAATCTTTGCAAATTTATTAAGGATAAAAAAACCAAAAAAATCACATGTACGTAAGTATTCACTGCCTTCGCCAAATTGTGCTCTGTTGCATCCTGTTTCCACTGATCATCCTTGAGATGTTTCTACAACTTGATTTGGAGTCCACCTGTGTGAAATTCAGTTGATTGGACATGATTTGGAAAACCTGTCTATATAAGGTCCCACAGTTAAGAGTGCATGTCAGAGCACAAACCCACCCGTTAAGTCCAAGGAATTGCCTGTGGACCTCCGAAACAGGATTGTATCGAGGCACAGATGTTGCGAAGGGTACAGAACACTTTTTGCAGAACTAAAGGTCCCGAGCTCCAGCGTTTCTCTGTGGGGAGAGGAGAACCTTCCAGAAGAACAACCATCTCTGTAGCACTCCACCAATCAGGCCTGTATGATACAGTGTCCAGACGGAAACCGCTCCTCAGTAAAAGGCGCATGACAGCCCACCTGAAAGACTCTCCGACCATGAAAAACAAAATTCTCTGGTCTGATGAAACAAAGATTGAACTCTTTGGCCCGAAAGCCAAGTGTCATGTCTGGAATAAACCAGGCACCGCTCACCACCTGGCCAACACACTCCCTACAGTAAAAGCATGGTGGTGGCAGCATCGTGCTTTGGGATGTTTTCCAGCAGCAGGAACTTCAGTCCCCAGACCGATTGAACATTTCTGGAGAGATCTGAAAATGTTTTTGCACCGATGCTCCCAATCCGACCTGATGGAGCTTAAAAACTACTGCAAAGAAGAATGGGAGAAACTGCCCAACAATTTGTTTGCCAAGCTTGTAGCATCATGCTCAAAAAGACTCGAGGCTAAAATTGGTGCTAAAGGTGCCTTAACTAAGTATAAACAAATGCGATGAATACTTATGAATAATTATGAACTACTTTTTTTTGTTTTTGTTTTATTTTTTATACATTTACCAAGACTTCAAACAAACTTCTTTTATGTCATAGAATTTTGAGAAAAAAGCTGAAACAAATGTGGAAAAAGTTCAGTACTTCAAATACTAATACTTTGTTGTATAACAACAAACTGGTGCTTTCTGTGTCCACTAACTAAGAAGCTAATTGTGTTTCTTAGTGATGAAAATAGATCCTACAGGTTTTTCTCTACAGAAATTCAAGTGTGTCTTCGAAGTGCACCATCGAAGAGAGCTCGATTAATTTGAATTTTTAGCATCAACTAACCAACTTTATGGTAATTTCTTTTAGGTTTTTTCATGGAACCTACTGTGTTCATAGACGTTGAGGACCACATGTTCATCGCCAAAGAGGAGTCCTTTGGTCCTGTCATGGTGGTGTCCAAATTCCAAGATGGGTAAGTCATGAAAAGAGCATCTCACTGCTGCACTGTTGTACGATTTCAGTCACTAACCAGTATCTCTTGTCCTCTTTGTCTCAAACCCCAGCGACGTGGACGGCGTGCTGCAGAGAGCCAACGACACAGAGTATGGCTTGGCCTCTGGGGTGTTCACCCGCGACATCAACAAGGCGATGTATGTGAGCGACCAGCTGGAGGCTGGAACAGTATTCGTCAACACCTACAACAAGACGGACGTGGCTTCACCTTTTGGAGGCTTTAAGCAATCTGGTTTCGGCAAAGACCTCGGTGAGTACAGATGGATTATTTTAGAGTTGTCCAAAATGATGTGAACATTGGCCCAGCAGGCTGATGTGTTGACACAGGTTTGTAATTGACTGGTCCACAGGAGAGGACGCTCTCATGGAATACCTCAAGACCAAAGCTGTGACTGTGGAGTACTGAGGCACAGACCCTCTTATCCAGCTGAACCCACATCTGAACAGGAAGGGACATTCAGATTAACTTCTGAACCAGTGTGTGAACTGTTCGGCTGACGGGAGAGTGTGGTTGTTCACCTAGGCCACAATTTCATCCCTTTATTTGTGGAATTCACATCATGGACAAGGAACAAGGTTTTTTTTATCCACCTGGACACACAACAACTGCAAAATGCAAGGTGGACACTGCTTTGGCCGAGCCAAGCTGGCTCTGCTCTATCGGCAATGTTCCAATTCTGTGAAAGTGTTTTATATTAAAACACACAAATTTGCACCTCAAATCTGTTGCTTTCAAGTAGATCAAATCATTCATTTTATTAAATTAAAAATTGAAATAATCAGACAAAATCAAACGTTTCTCAGTCACAGATGATGCTGCCTTTACCATTCCTTTAATATTTTAATTTACTTTTTCATGTGATTCATAGGAGAAAACAGACAAAGGTATTAGTTCATGAATACAGTGATCTGTACATGAACGTCATTGTGCTGAAGGGTGTATTTTATTGTTCATATTGTCACAATCACAAGCTGGAATATGAAGAAGTCATAGTTTTGACAGCAAATCTGAATTTAAAAACTGTTAACTGAAGAACTGACTTGAATTTCTGTTATAAATGGCCTATTCATAAATGGCTTATTTTTATATACACTACTCAAAAAAAGTTGGGAATATTTGACTTTCAGGTGAAATTTCAGAATGCACCTAAAATGCACTGTAACCTTTAAAGGTGAACTTGTTTTGACCTACTCTAAACTTTTGAATGCAGATGTCCCACTGTTCAATGTTTCAGTGTAATTGCATAACATGCAGTTCTCCAAGAAGGCGATTAACCGCAAAAATCACAACGTGATTCATGGAACATGTCTGACCCATAAATCGATCCACTAAACGTCCTGGTTCAATAAGGTGCTTCTACTTAAATGACTTACTTTCATGATAAAATATCACTGTGGCATGAATGTTGACCATTTTCCGTAAATTTCATCCAAAGGTTGACTATCCCTAACTTCTTGTGAGTAGTGTAAATTGAACTTTTTTGACAAAGATTTGAAAGCGTTAGTTTTCATTTTTGTTTCCAAAAAAAGGCCAGTACGATCATCTGCACAGCTGTAACACAGTGTGTATTTCTCACTACATCAAGCTATTGTGAGCCATTTTCTTTTTATCTCCATTAACTCTCCCATTGTTTACATCACATCCTTAAAGATGTTTTTTCTAACTATTTCTTAACAAGAGGGGAAAAAAGTATGATTGGATATATTTTTAGCATTACATTTGTCAAACAGAGGAACATTATGTTATAACACTATATAAAATTTGTTTAAGACCAGCTACAGGCGTCACTAAAAGGAAAATATTGTGAAATTGGTTTCCGTTTGTCCCACATCTGTCGGAGAAGGCAGTAAGGGCTACTAAGTATTTTCTTTCTCACACATTGTGAATAATGCAATTTTTTTTCCACTGATGAATAAAGTTCAATTGAATTTTACTGCGTGATGATGCTGTTACTTGGACAATACTGACATACTACAATCGCACATGGAGCCTCATTTGGAGTTTGTTCAAGTAGATGTTTTATTGAACTTATTTTGCACATTTCATACATACAAAAGTTGCTTTATAGGCAGCAATCATGTAAAAGTATTAACTTTTCTAATACCAAAAACACAAGAGCCAAGGATTATGGAATGAAATAGAAGCGTGTTCATCTGCTGAGAATAAGTCATTAGCATGTCTGGTTGACAAGCTTATTGTCTCAGGAACAACTTGAGGGAATTTCTTTGGACTTGGCACAAACTTAAATTTTAACTCAAGGATGAACTATTTAAGATTTAGTTTTTCAATGCTCAAGTCACAGTGACCTCACACCTGCACCATTCTTGTGCACATGATTATCTCAGGGCTGCAGTGAGGAATTGTTTTGAAAATTGGCACAAATGTCCACTTGGACATATTGATGAAGTGATTAGACTTTAGTGCTCAAAAGTCACTGTGACCTCATGTCTGTCCCATTGTCAAGAACACATTGAGGGAATTTCACTACATCTGGCACAAACATCTACCTGGGCTCATGAATCAGTCTTGACAGACATGCATGTCAGCTGTAACTTGACTCGTTCACGGCAGCATACAACTGTGAGACTCTAGATTGTGAAATTCTAGAAAGTCTATTTTGCTCAGTGTCACAACAGATTTTAATGGAATTTCTACTTAACCTAATTTGTAGCATTCTTCTTTGCGTTTGATGCGTTTTGTATTAGAAAGGAAAAGTCATTGACCGTACTTGTCATTCTCCGGCACAAGGACACTTTTTCCTTATAGAGATGTTTGTGTGACAACAGCAAAGCCAAGGATGAAAGCGATTCCTAAAACCATGCTTCAGGCAGCTAAAGAGAAAATAACAGTGTCAATTTGAAAATCTGCTCAACAATGCTTCCTCTTTGTTTCAGTAGGGATATGAATATAATAAGTTTAATTAAGTTTATAAGTTAGGGCATAAAAATTGCGTCATCTGTCAGAGTACGTAAAATGTTTGACAATGTGACTTGATACTCACAACAGGCCCCAAAGGTAGGTGACATTTAACATTAATACTGGAATTCACACCCAACTTGTTACATATTGGTTGTGTGCAGATAGCTTAGTTTAAGAAAAAATAAAAAATAAAAAAAAGAGCATAAATCAGGACCTATTTATTCAAGGCGGGATAATGGCGACACCACGGTGTTCTGTTTAAATTTAGGAACTCCAGCAGCTTATCCATATCAGATACTAAAAAAATTATGAATTTGGATAGATGAGAAGCAATCTGTAAATAAAGATTTAACCACCAACCTAAAAAAATACACAATAAATATACAATAAATTTGTTTATTTAAGAAAGGACAACAGACATTAGCAGAGACATTTTGAAGCACACCATCTGAAAAATGCACATGCAATAACTCATCATCCAATCACACTGCAGCAACTCAGTACATAACAGGTTGTTGTTCAGACCAAACATCAGATTGGGGAAACAATGATCTCAAGGCCTGGAAAGTGTGTATTGATTGTTGTTGGCTGGAACATCGCACAAAATGCTCGTGTGTGTACATCACAACAGTTTCTCTGCAAAAACATCCAGCGAATGACAGGTTTTTGGGCGAAAACATCTTAGTAATGTGAGAGTGGCCAGACAGATTAACACATCGGGAGACTTGAGGCTACAGTGGGCAAAGGCTATTGCAAACCAGACAGCAAAATATGGAAAAACGTGTCCTGGCTTGACCAATCAGGATCTGAGCTGCCACATAGTGAGCATTAAAACATCATGAATCCATGCACACTGGTGCCACGGTGTGGCCACACATTAGTGTAATTGCCACTAATTACTTTAAATTGTTGCTGACCATGTTCAGTCACAGTCTGCCATCTTCTAATAACTACTTCCAACATGAAAACACTGTCACATGGCAGTGAAATCCACTGGCCTCCAACCTTTAAGACTCTTTGTGGAGAGCCACAGCATGAATGTGGAGCTCACGGATCTGCTGTAGCTGCAGGTTGTTGTCATGTCAACAATGAACTGGACAAGTTAAATTCAGATAAACTGGTATTCGGTTATAAAAATCTAAAAGCATTAGCAGGATGAGTTTAAGTAACACGTTTGTGAGAATTAACAAATCCAGATGTAGCAGAGGCTTTACTGCTGCTTCTTTTCTGCTGATCCAATTTCCTCTTTGCTTTAATGAGTACAGGTTATAGTCAATACCAAAAAAACCAAGGTGACCCACAGCGGTTTGATTAAACACTTTGTGCACAATAAGAAGTCACATGGCCACCCAAGATAAGGTAATCATAGCATATTGCTTCTTGCTCCAAAGGCACTTCTGCAATGATGAGCTCAGTTTATTGCTCCCAGATTTGCATGCACCCAGGAGCATCATTGGCCAGTTTTGCCTAAGTCACCTTAGGGCGGAAAAATGTGAGGTCTGTGCAGCATTTCCTCTACTCTACCTTCTTCTCCAGAACCTGGATGTTGGGTTTGTTCTTCTTTTCTTTTTCTCCAGGGAGTTTGAGGTTTTGTTCTGTGATCTCATGCTCATCATTAGAGTCTGATTCCTCCTCAGAGTCTGTCAAATCCTCTTCATCTTCAGAGTTGCCATCTGATCCACTGAGCTCCACCAGTGCTACATCCTGAAGACAAGGAAGACATTTCAAGACTTAATTATATCTAATATTTAATTTCTGAACGAAAGTTTTCTGTACGTTCCGATGGATTTGTCTCACGTACCATTTCTATGACGCTCTGTGCCTCATCCACGTTTTCTATATCAAACCGTCCAGCAGGAGCATCTTCCATCTGCTGCTTCAGTTTCGCATTGGCCTCGGCCATCTGAGGCAGGAAGCTCTGCAACCGCTCCAACACTGATACACAATGAAACCCTGCATTACACGCGTGCTCATCCGTTTTTGGATTGCGGCATTCTTGTTAATAAATATTGTAAGAGATTAAATGAATAACAAAATATTCTGCAGGGAAGTGCTGTCTAATCTCACCACAGCTTCTTGGGACTCTCTCTGTTTGCAGTGATCCAACAGGCTTGAGGAGGAGCTTCTCACTGAAACCTGGCAGCAAATGAAGCAAGTTTATTAAACAGCAAAAACAATGAGAATTAATATAGTTTCCTATGATTGTTCTTCAAAGAGTACATGGGTATGAATGGTATTAAATTTCCCTCAGCCTCCCTGACATTAAAATATCTCTAACAAACTTCTCTAAATCACATTCATTCAGTTTAGATTATGTTACTGTGAAAATATCTGAAAGAGCAGGTTGTCCAAAACCAACAACTCTATAATATGAGCAAAGAAATGATATTATCTGAATTAAAAAAGGTGCTCCAGATGCCATCCAACCCTGAAAACAGCTGAAAGCAAACTAATGTTTCAACATAGCGAAGGCAAGCAGAGCTTTAATACCAATATCATATGTAGCCCCCTCTAAATGTATAGGAACAGTAAGGCTAATTCATTCATTTTTGCTGTACACTTAGATAAGTTAAAAACATAAAACACAGCATATTTTGAGTTGAGAGATAATGCAAATTTAAGTGACCTAAACTAGAGCATAAGACTGACAGGTATTGTCAACTTGTTACTCAGATGTGCCCTGTGAGATTGATTGTTCAAACAATAAAGAGCTCCAAAAGACTCTTTATATAGTTTTTAGCCCTGTAGTGCACTGTGAAGAATGTATTAGTTATTAAAAAGAATAAATCAACATGAAGACCATAAAGTTTTCTATTGTAGGAGAGCAAGCCATTTTGAGCCATCTGAGAGAAAAGTAATGAAGCATTGCAGAAGCATTGGGCAAAGCAATACAGTTTTGATTATCCTTAAAGAGAAAAACCACTGGTGTAGCAACATACAAAGAATGAGTCGATCATGGAAAACAGCAGCAGCTAATGACAGAAGCATTTTGACTGCTGCGAAGAAAAAGCCACAAAACAACAATAGTTATATTATTGGTACAAATCAAATAGGGGCGGGTATAGCTCAGTTGGTAAGGCAGAAATCCACGGACCACAGGGTCAGTGGATCAGTGTCTATGGACAAGACACTGAACCTCTAACATCCCATTCCCCTCCCCAGCTGTGCTGTGCCCACACCCGGTAGAATTTTGGGGTGGGATGCGTCAGGAAGGGCATCCGACGTAAAAACTGTGCCAACATCAACATGCGGACAATGATCCGTTGTGGCGACCCTGAACTCACGGGATAAGCCGAAAGGACAAAAAATAAATAAATATTGGAACAGATCAAATATGGGTCATCTGATATATCTGATATGTCCCTTAGTGTATCAAGATGTAATTTTATGTTGTAATAATTTATTAAATAAATGCTAATCTTTTGATATTATATCCAAATGTCTTCAGTGTGGAGCGAAAACCAAATTAATTGGAGTACACTGTAAATAATTTCAGGTAATACTTTGCAGACATCCTTCATTTTAATACGTAGAATAATGTAGTAGCAACAGTGTGGAGAAAAACACCTGGAACCTTTCACAACATAGGAACTGATAAAAATGTTAGCATTAGCTAACTCTGTGTATCGTCATTAAAATTAGAGTCCTTCATTCAAAATCTCAGTATTTCAGTTCTGGCATTTAACTTAAAATAAGCATTCAAACCTCCTCCGCTTCCACAGGACATCAGAGACTGCGAAGTTGTTTTCTTCATGTTTAACTCAATTTCTGAAGCGGTAAAGTTGTTATTCTTGCCAGCATGTGTGTTACGGAGAAAAACTACATCCGGGTTACGGGTTTTAAAAAAATCTAGCTTTATTGACACAGGGTGTTCTATTGTGTCGGAAAAGAATCTTGAGGTTTATTTAAAACAAAAACAAAAAACACACAACCTTGCAGTTTGAAAAAAAAAAAAAAAGGACACGCAGACCAGTCTTTAACAGATCCACATGTGTATGATGCTGAGAGAATGGACTAAACCGACGAACTGGATGAATTTAAACCAGCTGTTTTCTGCGCCTGCGCACTGCAATCAAACTATCTGTGTGGCACTTTTGATCTGAGTCAAACTGGCACACAAGGTCTCACTCTCACACATTTTTGCTGCCAGCTATGATTTTCCAAATGAATGCAAAATCAGAAAATGACCACGAGCTTCGGCGTCCTGTTCTGGGGGCGGGGAATACTGTCTTGGAATAGAAAAGGGAATTTAACCTATGTGGGAACTAGACTGTTATTTTATAATACCTCTGAATTCTGAAAAACCATTGCAACTTGGCACACATAGTATATTTTGTTGTAAGGTGTCTTTTAACTATAATACAGTCAAATTCATTTACACCCTTGTTATGTTCCAAGGCGGGTTATATTTGCAACAAGGGTATATGCGCTCTTCAGGATTACATCAACCATTATCAATAGTAGTGGTTCATTCATCCAAGATAGACGATCTTTGGTGGGTATGTTTATTCTGACGCGGCTCTCTGGCTGGCTGTCAAGGTAGAGCAGCAGCTTTTCTCCTGGATGGGATGTCGTATCGTAACAGAAAGGTAACTCATACAAAACAAAGAAAGTATGGTGACGACTACAATAACTAATTTGCTGTTTTTGTATGGGACTTGCTAACTTTGACCACAGTATTCTAAGGTGTTTGTGCTACTGTTTGTAATTCTGTACAGTTAGCTAATGTAGCAGTGTTAGCTAACTAACGTAAACATTTATCCCAACCGATCCACAACTAACCAGTAAGCTTGGACTTCAAAAACAGATATGACCTTACAGTTGATGTGAAAGCCTGATCAGTAATGTAGCGCAGGCTAAAAGATTGGGCCATGTTTACCACTAGAAAAAAAAAGTGACGCCAACTAGACACGTTCAGAAGAGTGTGGCTATTTCCTGTTTTAGTTTATGTTGTCAAGCAATTCACTTGGCTAAAACCTACATAGCTTCATGTCCCTAAAAAGTGACCCCCCCCCCCCAACACTTTTAAATGAAGCACTATGTTTATGTTCAGCCTATTACATTTCTGTTTAATGTGAAAGTATTAGTTGTGTTTTCCTGCTCTTAGTTGTCTTCTTCACTGTTTCTTTCCTTGTGGACTCTATCCAGACCGATGAATCTCTGAACCTAGACTGTGGCATGGATGGTGCACCTGAGCCTGTCTAAACCTCTGTTACTTTGCATTACTTCAAACTGCCATCAGACTAGATGACTGGAGATGAGACACTGCAGTCCTAGACCACATCATGAGTATCCAAAGTCTGGGAGGAGCTATAGGGGAGTCCCTGGGGTCTAGTTTGACAGTACGTATGAGTGGAGCAGGTGGTGGGTGGAGTGCTCTCTCCTTGAAACCTGTTTCCTCTGCACGAATTGCCTCTTTGTTCCAGACTATGGTCCCCACTGGTTACACCAAGCTGCAGGAGGAGCGGCTGGCTATGGTGGACCTTGGAGCTAAACCTGAGAACAGCTACAGACAAGACGCATCTCACGTAGAAGGCCGACGGCATACAGACAGATCCTCTCGTTCCTCTGTGACCTTATCAGATTGTGGAGACGGAGGCTACTCTGAAACTGAACCCATGCTGGTTGAGAGGAGGCTCTCTGGGGCAGAGGCAGATGATGAAGAGGAGAAGAATGAGGATGAGGAGGAAGGACATGGCTCTGAACAGCAAAATATGCCCAAAGAGTCACCGCTGGCTATGGCACTGCAGATTCTGCTGCCGTTCCTTCTAGCTGGATTTGGAACTGTATCAGCTGGAATGGTGCTGGATATTGTGCAGGTAAGCTGGGTTACAAAACAGCTATTATTCAAACACCATCCTCCTGCTAGATGGGAATTAAGTGCTAAAATTTTTACACTTTGGTATTATTTGTGTAGTTGCACCAATAGTTTTAATGGATATGGTAACACTGCTCAGCAAAGAAACTACTTGGATGACCGAGAATGTCATCAGTAGAACAATGTTTGAAGGAGCAAAATCCCAATTATGATAATTAGAGTCTAGAGTCTAGAGAACTGTTTTTGACGGTCAGACTAAAAAGTCTTAAATATCTTTTAATAAACTTTTACTAATAAAATACTTCAAATTCAGACTGGATTGATTCGAATATTGCTTAGTTTCGAGCAGGGCTTCAGTTGCTCGCCAAACCTTTACGGAAATGGAAAAATGCAAGCTTAACAACATATGGTTCTATAATAATAACAATAAATTACCTTTTGTGGTTACAGACAGTAAAACCTGCATTGTCAAAGGTATATCAAACTTGTGACAATTTGGATCAAGGCAGTGGATTCACACATGCAACCAGTTAGTGCATAATAAAAAAAAAATTAAAACATGTTAAATATAACTTGTTTCTACCCATACTGTAAACACCCTGTAAAGGTGAAAACACCTGAAATGTAACAATCCTTTATTGCTCTAAAAACTTAGAATGGCTTAAAGTTGAAGGAGAAGTGTGACTGTAAAATGTGTTGGAAAATTACCCATCGGACCTAAAACATCTGGTGACAAAACGGCATCATCAGAAAACATTTGAGAAGCTGAGTGGAGTAGTTTGAAACTACTGGTCAGATTGTATCATGTCACCCATGTGCATTCTCAGGTGTGGGATAAACAAAAAAAGGACCCCCTTATAAGAAATTGCTCTGACAAGGAACTTCACACATTATTTCACACTTCATTTATTAAATGTTAGTTTCCATAGTTAGTTATATATATTTTATGAATATTTTATCATTTTAATAGATAGCAAATTCAGGAGAAATGACAGTAGATGAGGTGAGGGAAAGATGAAGCATGACCACAAAGGTTTGCAGACAGAATTAAATTGTCAGCACCTCAGCACCTTTGCACCACCAAGACGCTTCCCGCAAGGTTAGAATTACTGAAAAGAATTGCAACCAAAGCCAAAAATCAGAATTGGAGTTGTAAACTGAAATTATCTTTCAAAGTACAGGTTTCCACAGCTTGGTGGCTGTAATGCAGGGGCGACTGTGGTGCAGGAAGGTAGAGCATTCGTCGACCAATTGCGTGGTTGTTTATTCGATCCCCGGCTCCTCCGGTCACGTGTCAAAGTGTCCTTGAGCAAGACAGTGAACTTAGTTGCTCCCAGTGAATGTTGGCCAACTAATAGCAGCTCCCCTATTGGTGTTTGTGTGTGTGGTGTGTGATTGTGAGTGTAAGTGGTTGAATGAGAAGCAGTGTAAAGCATTTTGAGTGCAGACCAATTACCATTTAATGAACACTATTAATGTTGGCCTGCACTCACAAGTAGCAATGAAGTCGCTGTTTAGTGTCTTGCTTAAGGACAGTCGTCCAAAATGCATTGTATGTACTCTTGAGGTCGTACAAATATATGGGAATGTGTAACAGAAAAACAAAATCTGAACTTTTCTTGAGCAGATGCTCGGTTTGCAATAGCTAATATCACTTCACCACAAACGTTTCCTTTTTTGTCTCTTGTTAGTTTAACGGTGTTTTTTTTTTTTCTTCCCTCTATTAAATGGTGATTGGAAATGAACCCCAGAAGAGTGACTAACGTCTCTGTTGACTTATGGATTTATTTCATTGGTGCATATGCAAATAAGCAATTTGTCTTATCCAGTTGGTAGCATGGCATTTGAATCCGAATGTCAAACGAGACTTAATGAAAGTGGAATTAGTAGGTCATACGTGTATAAACTCATTTCCGATCTAATGTGTTAGTTGCCACCTTTTGTCATCCGCAGCACTGGGATGCATTTCACTTCATCACAGAGATCTTCATCCTGGTTCCTGCTCTGCTTGGCCTCAAGGGAAACTTGGAGATGACGCTGGCCTCCAGGTTGTCCACAGCGGTGAGACATGCACACACAAAAGTGCCCAACTGCTTTTTTTTGTTTATATGCTCATTTTTTTGCTTTGGTCATTAAACATTTCAGCAGTAAGTGAGCAATAGAAATAAGCTCATACATATTATTTGATGTATTAAACAGCGTGACTGGAGAACTGTAATCTATTTTCAAAATGCTATTTTAGCTGCCTCCAGCTGATTTGAAAGACCTACATAGACCGTTCCTGATGTGAGTCAGTATTTCTTTCTGTAGATGACATGTTGTAATTAGATGGCCGAAATCCAGCATCATACCACATTGACTCAGTGACTTTGCCTGTTTTAATCTTCAAGCACAGTCAACATAAAACAACTTTAGTTTTTTCTTTTTTTAAATACAGTTACAAGCATAACAACTAAACCTGATGACAGAAGCTTTGTGGATGGTACACTACATGTTTGAATGTGTGTGAGAGTTTGTTTGTGTTGAGTTTAATTTTGTGGTTGTGTCCAATGTCTACAGACTGAGCTACTTCTGATCTGTAGTTATTAATGTCATGTTGTTTGTGACTACAGCCGTGAAGTCTTCCCTTCTGTAAAAGTTGTATTCATTTTGAAAAGCTTTAAATTATAGTTATTAGAAGGTTGTTGCATGGGTGTCGCTGCTAGATGGATTAAGAAGTAGCAAAGGAATTTAGTGCTTTTCTAATGGATGGTGGGATAGGCCACAGTCAGTGGCTGTGTTGTTGCACAAAGAGGGAAGAGCAGTGGAAAAGGAGCCAGTTTTACCTGCTAGTGTAAGCGTGGACTGCATACATGCAACTGCTGTCTACAAATATGTTTACTTAATATATCTCCGAATGCATGAAGCCATTACTCAGCAGACTTTCACCACTGTATCCACATCTCTGTGTTTGCATCTACTCCTAAATCTCTGACAGCAAGAAGAAGCTAAAAAATAATAAAGCAGTATTCTGTCTTTGGTTTTGGATTCTTCCTGTCGGCTCCCGGCTCTCCACATGCAGGCTCCACATTCACAGCACTATGTCAGGAAAGACAGCAGAGCTCAGTGTGAGCTCATTCTCCTCAGTGGTGTCCTGTAAAACTGTTTGTCTTTATGTTGCTGTTGTTCTCACCAGGCTCAGCTGGGAAACAGGCAGTGATTCACAGTGTAGGGATTTGGGCTTTAGGAAATGCAGCAGGACAGTTTCTACGGTTACTGAAATTGTGAAAATGTCGTTACTTGATTTACATGTGGAATTTAAAAGAATGTTATTGAACATTGTTGGGTACAGGACAGTATTTTTTTTAAAGCATGAAACTCATGCAGATCAAAGCTTTAACAACTCGCAATGTTAACTTTGCCTTCGCCTTTAAAAATATCTGCTCTTTGCTCTCGCTACAGGTGAATGTTGGGAAGATGGATTCTCCAATAGAAAAGTGGAATCTAATTATAGGCAACCTGGCACTGAAGCAGGTAAACACACACACACTGTTGTTGCCTTGAATTGTCTACTTACATGTGCAGCCAATACCATCTTTTTATAAAATATGAATCAATACTGCAGAGTAAAATAAATCTGCTTCTATACTGAAAGTAATTTTATGTGCCAATTTATTTTCTATATTTGGGCAAAAAAATAATGAAAAACAAAGACGTTGAGTGTAGACTTAACTGTACATGTAAGAATGACATGCCCTCCTACATTTTCTGGCTAAGGTTGTGGTTTTACTGCATGTGTTCCATTCCTAACAATTGGTTAACTTATGTGGGTGGTGCAGATTCTATTGTCCTATTGATTTGTGTCTGTGTATTAAGACTGAATGAAGGCTCTGCTAATCTAAAATTCACATCCTGATAAAAGGACCGTGAACCCATTTAACATCAGTGTTGACAACAAGGAAGTGTTCCATCATAAAAAAATGTACCTTGACAGTGTTTAAAAACAGTATAACCTGACACTTTCACTAATCCTAGTTATCTGCATGTTTTCAAACAACATTAATTTTGTTTTTGCTAATTATTAAAAGAGCACTAAAGTAAATTCCCCATTCTCTCTATACTCCAGGTTCAGGCCACTGTGGTGGGTTTCCTGGCAGCCGTAGCAGCCGTGGTTCTTGGTTGGATTCCAGAAGGGAAGTTCCAGATAGGTCATGCTGTTCTGCTCTGCTCCAGCAGCGTGGCCACGGCCTTCATAGCCTCCCTGCTGCAGGGTAAACATACAATGACAGATGAGTCCAGCAGTTTAGAATAAACTGTTCATGCTGTGGAGAAGCTTTCTGTTTTCATCCTAAACAGTTATTAACTGATGTCGCATTAAAGTTACAATTACAGAAACACTAACTCTCACTGACACTCAGACCGTGTGTATAATAATGTCTAAAAGTTACCCTTAATTTACCATTAATGAAGGGTTCTATCCTTGTCCTGTCACGTTCAGGTATCATTATGGTGGGTGTGATTGTGGGTTCAAAGAAGACGGGCATCAACCCAGACAATGTAGCCACACCCATTGCTGCCAGTTTTGGTGACCTCATAACCTTGGCGATCCTGGCCTGGATAAGTCAGGGCCTGTACAAGTGCCTGGGTAAGTGAATACCTGGTGCAGTCACTGACATACTGAATGCAAACCATCACCGATGGGGAGCCAACACTCTGAACATCATCATTGTAACAGTCACCTCGATAGGTCTTTTAATTAGTATCCTTCTTGGCCTCCACCCTAAAGTAGTGCTGTCACTGGCTTAAGTATTGGATTAAAAATCTGCAGACTGTGGCTCTCTGTGATCTGTCTGGATTATGAAGCCACTGTCATAGCATCTGCTGACCTGTGTTCAGCATAGTACTATATTCACCCTAAGAACTGAGGTCACTTTGTATAATACAACATAGGTGTATAGGTGGTACTGCTCTTTCATTGAGTTTGCGTATTTGTAGTTAATCATATAATTCAGTGTTTAATCATTCGGGCTAAGGAGTAAAGAAAACAAATGGACTTTGTGAAAGGCTGGTTGGGAATGACAACAAGCAGATTCACACAGTATGGCACCACTTTTATTGGTTCCATGTAGTTGAATACTCAGCCAGTAGTCTACAATCAGAAAGTGCTAGGTTGCCTTTTGTCACTTGTTCTCCTCTGTAAAGACATCAGTTACTGATGTCAGGTATTGTTCTTGCCAGTTCTGTACAGCAAAGTTGCGACTAATATCGGGAGAAATTTGTTATTCATCGATCATGTTTATCATTATAGATTTTCTGTGTGTTCCCCCCCATATACATTATGAACCTTGCAGGTTAAGAGAATCTGGAGGAATATCTCCATTACAGAATTATTGTGAGCTTCAGACCCTCGTTAGAAAAAGTCGGGATTCTCTAGTGGAATCACTGCAAGATCTAAGGAACACCTCAGGTGTTCTGGTGAAAACATTATGACAAAAATCACCAAGTAATATGCTCCTGTATTTATATTTTCAAATTAAATGTGGTTCGTGTGCTCTTTTAGAAATGCTGGAGAGTCCTAATCTTTGCTTTTTGGGGTGTTTTCTATTGATGCACGTCCATCGGTTTGCCAGTAGAGGTCCCTGTTTACTTACTATGTAGCTGCTCTGCTCTCAAGCTGCAGAACAGACCGTATATTTTCCTCCTACACCCCGACCTGTGTTGCACCACCTTGTTTGTCTTCATATAAGAGCTCTGTCCTCTGAAAAGCATCTTAGGCTAACTATCCTGTCAGGTCTAGATGGATGACATAGTGCTGTGAGCAAAACATTATTAAACAGACTTTTATGATTGCATAGCAGGGCAGGGCTGTGAAGTCTTCTGGCTGTGTCACTTTCTACACAGTAGCCCTGTTGTTCTTGAACCCAGTCATGCTGTAACTTCCCTTGTGAAAAGAAACTAATGGTCAGTTTACTCTCAACTGAACAGAATGTGGCTTTCACCATTATCTATACGGATAAGAACTTAATTCCTTTTAATGTGTCAAATTTTAAGGCAAAGCAGTAGAGTAGAAATGAGATGCTGGAGAGACACACAGGAGCCAAGTCCAGTTTATTTATAGAGCTTTTAACAAACAGGATTGTTACAGAGGGCTTTTGTGAGAGGACTAAACAATAGATAAAAGCAGGGATAATGAGAGCATGAGATGAAGCACAAACCCCAAGAAATGGGACCAGAGCTTTGTGTGTTTTTGTGGAAGAGGCAACACTGGGCAGTCCTCAAGAGAACGGAATCCATGATCTATACAATTGGGAAGAAATGGCTAGTATCAACCTAAATTAACAAATAAACAATGGGTCTGGTCTCATATAGTGACACAGGGATCGATGGGGTAAATCATAATGTGCTTTTATGAAGCATTGCCCACGCATGTGCCACTTTAAGTTTTTGGGTTTTGAGAAATTATGCTTTTGGAATTTGAATATGAGGTGCTATTTTGTAAGTGTAATTTAGTGATTAAAGTTGCTGGTGACATGTTTTTTTGTAATAACCGAAGCTGTGCACAATGGCTTGAAAAACTGCTGCAAATACATTTAATAAGAGCAGTGAGTATGAAGTAGAACAACAGAGTTGTAAACTGTAAGACCAAAACAATAAGCTGAAAGATGCTAAAATGCTCCATTGAGCTACAGAATCCTCAGTCTAGGTCCTGTGTTGCATGCGATTAGCCATTTCTTTTCCTCCCTTCATGTTCTCTCCGCCTCTATATTGTCAGATGGCAAAAAATAATGCTTGGATTGTTACTTAAATGCATCTTGAGATTTACAAACAGAACACTTATTGATAAACACACAACTTTGTAGATTTTATCAAATAAAATGAATAAAATGCTCCTCATATTTTGTACTGATGATTTAACAAGTATGGTTTTATGCCCTTGCAAGTGCTCCAAACTCACTCACCTAACATTATCTTTGTAGAAAAAATAAATAATAGTTCCAGAACCCTCAGGGGTCTGAAATTCTGTTACTATGTAAAATGGATCTCATAAGAAATGTTTATTAACACTGCATCCTAGAAGAATCCAATTTCCATTTTCTGGCCCTGTCTGTAACCTCATTAACACACACACACTATCATTTATCAGTTGGAATAACCCGGACAAGTTCCCCGCTTATGCTGTCCTTCTCCATAAACTGCAGAAAATCTTTCAGCTTTCAATTGTTTTTGAAGCAGCATCTTGATTCATACCTGTATGCCATCTTATTCTTCTATGACAGCAATTCTTTGTATTATTAGGGAGATTTATTGCATCAAACAAAGCACTTTTTTTTTTTCCTAAGCTGTATCAATAAGTGGCAGGAAAGGCAGGCAGGCGTGAAAATATTTTACCATTACCACGAGGAGCAGATATTCACATTGACTAACTGTGATACGTACAGTACGAAGGGGAAGCATCTTCCTCTCAATCACTATGTAAATTGTAAAATGCCAAATAAGTGCTGTGCATTTGCCTTTAACATGGGGCTGATATTAATGAAAACATCTGGAGGGGGCTCTAAAGCAGCTGCTTCCCCCAATTTACGCTTTAGTTGAGCTGTGGTTTGAACTAAGTTATGGTAGTAGAAACAAGATGTTTAATCCAAACACAGACTTGATGACTGTGCTGCAAAGTACGAGTCTGTCGTTTCTAGCGGCTGGGTTTGATGTGGTTAGTTGTTAATCGCCACATTGTCCCCCTCTACTGGAACTAGTTTGGAAGTTAAGAAAAAAAGATGGATTTATAAGAAATACAGTGTAGCTTTAGCTGAATGGGACTGCTGAAGTGTCTGACTTCTTACAGGGTCCTCAAGTAATCAGTGATACATTTCATGGTCATGGTTGCAACTGAGAACTCCTGCAGGTTACTGCTATGCACATCTATTGTTTTAAAACTTTAAAAAGGGGAGAAAACACATTACCCAAAGAGGAAAAAATAAATTCAGTAGGTCATATTAAATCCTTTCTTCCTCTTCTCCAGATTCCTATCCATATGTGTCATCAGTAGTTTGCGCCTTCTTCATGTCACTGACTCCTCTGTGGATCGTCATCTCCTCCAAACACCCAGCGAGCCGCACCCTGCTCTACTCTGGATGGGAGCCAGTCATCACCGCTATGATCATCAGCAGGTGTGTGTGTGTGTGTGTGTGTGTGTGTCATCCAAAAAGGACTGGGGATACCTAATCACAATTAAACCAGCATTAGCTCATCATTTGTGCACCACTCTCATTTACTACAGACAGTTTTAGTTTCTTCATTCCAGATGATCATGTTATTGTGAAAACATTTTCGTGTTCGAATGTCTTGATGCGATGAAGAAGGAAAAACTAATAGAACCTTCCATTTCATTCAGTTTTTGCTGCGTTTGTTGATTTACTCAGAGCCAAAGGCGCACAGCACACCACACAAGTGCAAAGAGCATTCAAGCGGCATCATCAACTCTGACTTCTGCAATGGTTCCTGTAAATGAATGGCTTTTCAAATTTTGCCTTTTACTGAATACCAAAAAACATTTTGTATGATGTTCACAAAATATCAAGTGGACATAAAACATTATTTTTGAGAGGAGAAATAATTTCAATTATCTTGGTGTGACCGAGGATTCAAGACTAAGCGTCATGAGCCATGTCAAAAAGGTATCAAACACGGTGAATTTTAATCTACAAAACTTCAAAAAGACCAGACATGCGATTTATAGTATTTGCTAGAATGTTTCTGCGCTCTATGATCCTATAACAGGTGTAAATACACTTAAAATGATAGAATCACTTTTCCAAAAATGTTAAGTCTTCGATTAAAAAATGTGTTTTTTACCATTGTAATAATTTAGTTAATTATAATCTGTTCAACTTTAAGGATTTTAAATTTTTCTTTATTCGTAAGGTCTTACATGGACTCACCCCCACCTCCCATGTCTGACTTTTTTAAACCGCGGACTCACAGTGGCGTCAGGACAAGGCCCTCGTACGGGGCGACTGTGGCACGGTTGTCCACCAATCTCACAGTTGTTGGTTCAATCCCCACCTCCTACACATGTCGAAGTGTCCTTGAGCAAGACACTGAGCCCCAACTTAGTTGCTCGCGGTGTTGGCTGGCTGCATAGCAGCTCCCCCATCCCCCATGTGTGTGTGATTGTGATATGGTAAATGGTAAATGTTCTGCACTTATATAGCGCTTTTCTACTTATTGGCACTCAAAGTGCTTTACACTGCTTCTTATTTACCCATTCACACTCACAATCACACACACACTCACACACCAATGGGGGAGCTGCTATGCAGCTGGCCAATACTCACCAGGAGCAACTAAGTTGGGGTTTAGTGTCTTGCTCAATGAGCAAGACATGTGACTGGAGGAGTCGGGGATTGAACCAACAACTGTGACATTGGTGGACAACCGCTCTACCTTCCTGCACCACAGTCGCCCCTAATGGGTGAATAAGAAGCAGTGCAAAGCGCTTTGAGTGCCAGTAAGTAGAAAAGCGCTATATAAGTGCAGAACATTTACCATTTACCATCCTCAAGCGGGGAGTGTGAATTGCTTCGCAGAAGAACGGCCTTTAAACAAAATGCACTTTCTGTGAAGGATAGTAAAATATGGAACAGTTCACCACTCGCAATAAGAAAATATCCACCATTTCCCATTTTTACAACTCAACTCAAACAGTGGATGAAAGCAAACCAGTCTTGTGATTAATTGTTAACTCTTAACATTTTCATGTGTTGTCCTGACATTGTACTGTTCCATTTGTACGTTTTTAATTGTTATGTGTTGTGTTACCTGACTAGGCATTGTCATAATCAAATAAACTAATAAACTAAACAAAACGCCACAAAAACTAGTGTGACAAGCTGTCAGTGCCCAACGTTGGCCTAGAGCCTCCCATTGGCTTGGTGTGTCACAGCAAGAGAAGAACAGATGGGTCTCTGGGCCTCATCATTTTTGAAAACTTTGTTTTTTCTCATTCAGTGCAGCTGATAAAAGCCTTTTTAGTGTCATTTATAAAGAAGCGTCACCAATCCACTGTGGACACCATTTAGATAAAGACAATGCTCCCTTTTGTGGTGCAGTCTGTCAGTCTTTAATACACACACAGTAACACCAGTTAATGATCTTATTATGTCTTGTTCTGCAGCATTGGAGGACTTATCCTGGACAAAACCGTGTCTGACCCAAATCTGGCTGGCATCGTAGTTTACACACCGGTTATCAACGGTGAGTCCTGTATTGGCTCTCTTGCTTCTTCCACATTCAAAGGCTTTGAGGTATTGCTGTTTGATTTGCTTACGTCTGGTACAAGATTGGACAAGGAGAATGAGTATTAAAGGTTTTGATAGGTTTTAATGGAAATACTTTTTAGGTCCTAGGGGATTTAAAAAGTCCCTATTTGTCCCCCTTGCAAGTACAGTATAGTTTGATTGCTTTAATCCCAGATCCTGTGTTTCTCTTTGGTGAAAGTGCTAGAACTCACAAGCGAAAGTGTTCAAGCCTTGTGCCGTGTTTAGTATCCCACATAGAGGGACCCACCTCATGTGTTTTAGTGTTTTAGGTCGCATAAGCTGACCTGAGTAAAGAGATTTAAGGGTGCTGCACTTCTGTAGTTTGGTCTGGATTTGGAAGAAGATGAGAGATTGTTGACTTTTAGCTTGGTAACTATGATCCTATATCATCGACCCCCCCCTGTAAATGTCGGTGATCTCATTTATTCATGTCCGTTTTGTAATTAATGCATTCTTTGACCCATCAATATGAGATAAAGTATTTATACACTAGATGGATGACGCCCAATAGAGTCTTTATGTCTTGTGCTGTGGGGCTACGTGTCAGAGTGAAAACAGAAGAAGCCAGTGTGCTCTGTCAACATTCCCTGGATAATTGAGGTTTACTAAAAAAAAGACTCCAAATGCTCATCAGCATAAATAAGTTACCTAATGAGACTTGGTTTAGGCAGACGGCTGCAGTCCGTCTGTCCCGACTTCATAAAACTGGTCTTCTTCCATTTCCCCTTTCTTCCATCTCCTACTAACATGCTCAGCCACGGTTGCCAGAGTTCTGGCACCTCAACAACTACAGATAAGCTTTTAATTAGGTGGCATTAATGTGAGACATTTAATGAGATGGAGCACAATTCTGACTCTAATTGGTTTTCTGTTGAGATGTATCAGTGACACAAAATAACCCAGGAATCAACTGTAAGTCTGTGACGGTGAAGACGTTTTGTTTTGCGTATCTAAGCAAACTTGTTAACGATTGCTGGTTTACAACCTTTTATTCATGGTTGAGGGAACAGTGACGTGGTCTTCTTGTGTATTCAGCTGATTAAAATGGACCACACTTCTTGTCCTAATAAAACCTACAATTCAACCAAGGACAGGCAGAAGTAGTGAACAGCTGGAGTGTGAGTGTATGTTGTAAAGAAAGGTGTGTGTGTGTGGAAGGAAAGATGTAGAGCTTGATAAGAAAAGACAAGCCATTCTGACAAGCATCATTTAATTTTAATGCATTAGGACCTTTTGTGTCCAGTTTCTCCTGCAATGGAAGGTAAAATTTATTTAATATTCTAGGTCTTTGAAAGTACTCTGGTTTTGAGGAAGTGTCAGGATGTCAGATAATTTCCTGTTTCATTTGTTCTTAATATGCCCATGTGATTAACTTACAGTATATTACATCAGAAATAGGCGGTGCCTTAGTTTTGAAAATTTAACATCAAGTGTCATTATGATGCCTTTCACCTGACTCTCTGAACCGTCACATATCATCTGTTAGACAACAATTGAATGCAGATATTTTCTTGTCATTGTACCGTTTTTGCCTTTGTTATTTTGTTTCCAGAAAAGTTATTTTACATTTCACCTCTGACAAGTATTTTTCCATCCTCCTTCCTGCGTGTTTTCTCACCTCACAAACTTGTGTTCAAGCAAGCTAAATCAAAGTGAAGATGGGCAGACAGTTCCTGTGTCTCCCCCCTCAGGACTCGGCAGGCCAGCTGAGAGGAGCACAAATCCCCTGCTTGCTGTTTCATAGTCTCTCAGCAGCCCAGACCACCAAATCCTCCTCATTCACATTTATTGTGGCAGATCCAGTGACCTGAATAAGCCAGATTGCCCCCAAATCTCCTTCACTCTACCACAGCCCTCTGCTGAAGAACATCCTCCACCCCCTTAAACCTCACCCACCCCAAAGTCAACATCAGCATTAAGTCCAAGTGAACAATTTTTCTAATTTTAAACATGTTTCTATAACATTGCATTCTCTCAAATTCCAGCTGGATAATATCATATATAATATACCATTTTATTCTGTTTAAGTCATTTTAACTTGTCACAGCAGGGAATCACAGCTGAATTCTTTTTTGACTTGCCTTACTTTTTATTTACTTATTTACTGTGTGTGTGTGTGCGCACACACGCGTGGATGTCAGACTGACAGGTAGATAACAGAACACTATAGCCATAGGCAGAGGAAATTGACTTGTTTTTTCTTGTACAGGCCACTTTGTGTTAGTTTTATTTTAACTCGTGTCAAAAACAGGGAGGCCTTGCATCATGTAATATTCTTTCTTTCATCCAGACACTATACACAGTCTAGTCATATACATGCTGGTTAAGAATGCAGTACGTGTCGATGTGTTTTTCAGGAGAAATGTTGCTGATTATCTAGTTACTATCTCTCTTCTAGGGTTGCGTACAAAGTCTTGGTGAAATTATGGCACAGGTTTCTCTACGATTAGTAGCTACCGGACCAATTTGACGACTTAAGTGCCTCTTTTTGGTGTCACTTTAGTGCCGGAAGCCTCAACTGAAATTTTGCCTTCTGGTGTTCTGCAACAGCATTACAAGCATCACTGCATTTTACCTGCTATGGTTAGTTGCCAAGCACATCGGCCACACAGCACGACCTTCCCTGTACCCAGCGATGGGGAAACAGCGGTTGATGATAACAGAAGCCTTTCCTCAGTTAGAAATGTAATGCTGACTGCAAATCTTGCATTTATAAAATAACGGACAGCTAAAGTGATAAACAGGGGGTTAGTTGTGGGTGGAGCTTGATACTGGCTTAGTGTAGCATGAATGCAAGAAATCTTGCATTGCATGAATGTGTGTGGACGGCACAAAAGGTACGAGCTGACAGATAAATAGCCTCTGCTCAGGCACTGAGAACAGATGTGACTTTAAAATGTGGTGTGATGACAAAATCCATGGAATACAGCAGGATTTAAAAAAAAAAAAAAAAAAAAAAGAACCCAGAACTGCTGCTCTATGCAAAAATGCACTTCTAACAGAGATAATAAAGGGAAAAATGGGTGAATTTCTGCAAGTTATATTAGCAGGACTGGAGGAAGACAATAGCACATTCAGGCTTGTGACAGGTAAGTCCAAAGTGATTCCACATCCGAGTGTTGTGTCACACTATACTGTTTGTTACTCAGTAAAAACTCTAAAAGCTCCTAATAGGGTGATGATGTGGGGGGCACTAATTTGGGTAGAGGGGGCCTGTACTTGCTCCGCAAGAATGAAACCATGAATGGAAACAGGTATTTAATGGTGCTGTAACAGCATCTGCAACTGTGCAATAACATTCATTAGGATGCACTGTTCACTGGACAGTTAATGCACAATGGTGTCAGTGCACAAACGACAAAGGCATTTGTGGCTGAAAGTCAAAAAAAAAAGATGTTCTTCGTATGATTCCAGGCATTTTCAATATGTTTGAGGTCAGGGGAGTTACCTGGCCATTGAAGAATAAGGTTCAAGATGTGAGGCTGTCCAACATGACAGTTGCAGGCTACACTAAAGAAATTTGGTTAAGCGCCCAGAAGATTTCAGAAGATTTTGGAGGCAAAATTTATTTTCTTTTCCTTTGCCAAAGTAAAGACTGTGTTTGAGGACACACCTGCTACCTTCAAGATTGTAGCTTGTCTCTTTTAAAAGTTATTGACATGAGTCAGTTTGTGGAGCAAATATGGAACTTTTGCGCAAGATTTTAACTCTACAGATTATGCATACTACATACATACATAATAAATAACAGTTATTTATTTGCTGGGGGTGTTAATAGGCCTATATTCAATTTAAAGTTCACACTTGCTTTGGAAATACTAAAAGTTTTAACTAAGTATTGATTCAGGCACCATTAAGACACCTGCACCATTTTAACAGTCTTTTCTTTTGAGCACAGACGCAGGAAAAAAAACCAAAAAATTCCCAAACCATACTTTCTACCCTCTCAAAGTTTGATAGCAATAGTACAATTTGGAAAAAGAATCCCTTGAGTCCTCTATATTGAAAATATATCTATTGTTAATAAAAGTAATAAAGGCAAAGTTTATAATTATTTTCTCTTTCACTTTTCAGACCAACATGATGTACTGTTAAACATAAGGACGTGTCCTTGTGCTGTTGCAAAGACTGTTTGCAGCTTCGTAGGGATTTGGTGGGGTTACCAATTTTGGAACAAGTCGGGATTGTGTTTAGCTACACTACAGCTGGTCCACTGAAGTACTGGGTGGATCGATAAAGCACTTTTTATTAAAAATATCTTACATATCATTTTATTCTTTATACAGCCAGGCTGTTTTCTGCTTTTCCCTACCTCCATTCTTTGTGCTAAGCTAGCCTGACCCCAGACATGAAATCAATTTTCTCATCTCACTGTTGGAAAGAAGTAAATAAGTGTATTGAATTATTCCTTCTAAAGGCCGACATCTGATCAGTGGCATATACAAATAGCGAGGGCAGGAGTGTGAGGTCAGGGTCAGCTTGAGCTGAGGCAGAGTGAATACTCATTGTTAATGTAATACTGTTTATAGAACCGGTGGGAGAGCTGGTGATATTCCAATTAAGTGTCACCAGGCAGACAAAGAGCCACAATAGACTGAATTAAGTGAACATCACCCCGAGGTAGTGGCAGTGTCTAATTTCAGACAAAACTGACAAGACAATGACCAGACTGACCACAGTAACGAGGCAGAAGTTTGAGACGGAGCCCATTTCTTGTCCTTTATATATGGTTACCAGTACACAACCAGTTCAGTTCCTAAAAACCAGTACAGAACATTTATTTACCTGCTGCACTGCAAGAATGTGAATGATTCATTTTTTTATTTTATCGCTGGGTTTACTCTGAACAGTCGTTGCAGACACAATGGCAAAAGCGAAGCCTCCTTCCTGCTCTTTTGAGCTGCTCTGTGCCCACCTGTCTGCTAGAATGTTGTTTATAGCTGCGTCTTTGTGAGCTCTGCTGCTGTGCTTAGTCACCAGACTGTGGCTACAAGGATTATGGGGAGGAAGTTGGTCTGTGTCGTACTCGCTAAAGGGTATGTGTCATCAACAGCAGGGGGATGTAAATGTCTTATTTGGTAGTACAGATGGCATCCATCACTGCCATGTCAGACCCTGCAATTACTGCAATATACTATATATTACTATAATATTTTGACTGTTTAACAAAAATAACCAAATTGTCACCAATTAAGGCCAATTAATTTCTACTATTTGCCCTCTAAGAGACACAACAAGCACAACAGATGCACACTGTTTCTGTACTACTCATTAAATGACAGCATGTTGTGTTTCGTGGACCAACATGGAAAAAGTGGAAAAAAACGGCTGTGAAACTGTGTAAGTAATTTCGGGGAAAACCCAGATCCTCATGGGCATATATTAATAGACACACAGATACCTTTTAACCTTCCCCATCTATCAAAGAGTGGAAAAAAACAGAAATGTAATTTTGGGGTAGCGAAATGTAGCTTTCTACCCATGTTCTACTAAAACAAACACACATTTTTTGCACGGCATGGTACCACAGGTTTCGACACACAGAATTTCCATAAAAATACACAAAAGATTGATTTAATGTGTTTCCACTCACTGTTGAAAGACGTAATGTGAAATCGGTCCGGTCTATACCATTAAACCTCTGCAGACACAATGAAGTAATTAAAGCAGCAGTGTTAAACATGATTATGACTGCTACTGTACATCAGAATGATTGATGTCAGATTATGTCGCTGAAGTACTGAAGTATAGGAAAGACATGTTTAAGTCATTTACACACAGCGTATCTATCGCAAGCACATTTATTCTTCACTAATTTGGACCAGTTTTCTGAAAAATGTAGGGCAAAACAAGATTACTGATGATGTCATCTTGTGCTAGAGGAGATAATAATGGTTACTTTCAACTGACTTCTGATGTTTGGCAGACCATTTATCATTTTATTGGCAAAATAAGGGGCAGCTTACTATGTGATAAAATCACTGGTCACAGCTCTATAAAGAATTTTATTTCCCTTCCTGTGTCTCCGTGATTTTAATTCTGAATGTTCTGCTCCATTCTTGAACCATAAACCTTTCTGTCATCTCCAGGTATTGGGGGGAACCTTGTAGCTATTCAGTCCAGCCGAATCTCCACCCATCTACATTTTCACTGTGCTCCTGGGGAAGTTCCTGAAGAGGCCAAGGGCTGCTACTACCCCTGCCGCACATTCTGGGGTACAGGTCAGTACAAGCCCAATTAAGGATCACATAACAATATTGGCTAGACGCTGTCGCCCAGATCTGATAGGACAAGTGAAGTGTGAGACCATAATCATTATCTCTAACATTTTCAAATAACCCTGGAAATATTCAGAAAGTTTGAGAGTCATAAGCCATTAGAAGCTCAGATATGTAAAACGAAGAAGATTATGCACTGATTCCAGATCAGAAATCACATTTTAGAAAAATGTGTGGCATTTACCTTGTTAAGGACTTGTTATCTTGTTAAGGGTAAGTTAAAAAGTTTACCCTTCTTGAGATTTATCCATTAAAGTTCATCTTCAGATGACACTCATTGCAGGTATTGTTTTAAGTTTCCAACAGAACATTGCCTAACAAGTGGCACGGTGATGGAGGGAAACATGAAATCAGAACTAAGTGAAATGGTCAGAAGATCATTATTCTGACTAAAGAGGCATCAAATCATGGCTAGACTGAAGGTTTCTAAGCAGGGAAATGCAAGGCTTTCTCACACGCTTGGTGGATACTGGACCTTGACGAAGTGGTTTAAAACAAAAATATACAATAATTTCCCAGTTGATCAGTGGAAAAACATACACTTGTTTACATAAATATCCCTAAATGGGGTTTATGGCAGCAACAGGATGTTTGTGCTGAAAGGTTTTTACAGCAGCACAATAATGTTGACTGTTTTTTGTCTTTTGACAGTTTCCCCACTCTCACCATTTAACTTTTTGTTTTTTCTCAGGAGCCAATCATCGATCAGCTCAGGTGCTCCTCCTTTTGGTGATTCCTGGTCACATAATCTTTCTCTACACTATCCACCTGATGAAGAGTGGGCACACAACCTTGACTCCCATTTTTATGTCTGTCTACCTGGCTGCCGCTTTGCTGCAGGTGAGCACATGATGACTTTATGCAGGTGGATTTAAAATGTTTAGGATTCCGTTCATTGTTCTTCATTCCACATTAAAGCATACAGCGGTGAAGTAAGAGATTAATTTCTACACATCACCCCCCAGGATTTAGCACGGAACCGCGGACTACAAAGTTACAATGTGCAATTTTAAGCTAGCGGTAGAATAACACTTGAACGGTACCTGCAGGGGTCGAGACAGTGGAACATATAAATCCACTCTTCTACCAGCTGTCAATCTCCCCAATCCACTGCAGCTCTGCCTCACGTTTTATGCTCCACCACACTGCACAGCTCTTCAGATATTCTTCATTTTGAAATCAAAACAAATAACAATGCTGCCAAATGTATTACCCTCACATCACACGGTCCAGAGATAGGATGTTATTCCATGATAGGGGACTGTGGCTGCAAAGAGATCTACCCTCTCCTCAGACTGACATGCAGACATAGTCACCTTTTTGAAAGAGAAGTTGAGGTTATAAGCTCAGGTTTTTTTTTTATTTCTTACTTATTTTATTTTTGTTATTCACTTGGTTAAAGGGAGAATATATCATCATGCTTCATTTAGCATTTTATTTAGTAAACAAGCATTTGAAGTTTTACATATGTATGACAAACTATCTTATAATATTTGTATCTTGAATATTTGTATTTTTTATTTATTTATTATTTTTTCTCATTTGTAGTCACAGGAAAAATTTCCTTGATTTTCTTTTTTTTTTTTTAAGTGTTCTTTATATAATGTGGTCCTTTGCACCCCTAGTATTCAGGTTCAAGGCCCTTTTTCACAATCCAAAATCTTGATATAGCACAAGATAATTTAGCAGAAAACAGGATAACTGTTGCATTAATTTGCTGAGGAGCAGGGTCAAAAAACTGAATCCAAAACCAACAAAAGTTTCTTTAGAGCAAATTTCTTTCTTAAATTATTTCACAAAATTTGAACATCAAAAAGAAGACGAGTATATATTTATTTATTCATACATCCATGTGGCTTGGAATGGTGCTTTTCTATATGTTTGTTGAAAAAAATATAAATAAAATGCACTATGAATGTCAGCACAAAGCTCAAAATATTTCTTATGAAAGATGAATATGTGGATATGCATTTCTTTCTTACCTGTAGTGAAGGAGCAGAAGCTAGTGAATGTAGCCTGTAAATTCCTTGAGCGTTGTGGTTTCGGGTGATGCCTGGAGGAATCCAGCTTCTATGCGTGTTTTTGTTTACGCAGAACTTAGGGTAATTATGGAGGAGCAACTTGAATTATGAATGACTGCTTTTACTTCTTCAGGTGAACCATGATCCACCTTAACGTCTGGAGTTTTAAGAATCTAGGTTGTGGATTTTTATGTATGCACTGGGCGCGAGCTTTGCTAGACACCTTTTTATCCTTCCCTTAATCTTTAATGTATACACGCTACATGAGGATGTAATCTCAGCCACTGCAGAGTTGGAGATTTTCCAAGTCTATTATGTCTGTAGCCAGTAAAGCTGTTTTAAGAGTTCTTCAGTCCCAGATGAAATAAAACATGGCAGAGACAGACCCAAGCAGTTCATAGCAGAGTGGAGAGTGTGACGTTTTAAATATACAAACATATTACAAGATTCAGAGAATGAGATGAATAATAGAAATAGTGCAGCAGTAGAAATCCAACTACCAATTCTAAAAGAAGTACTTCTAGTAAGCTGGTTATATTGATCTCACAATATTTTGACACATTTAAGTCCTTAAGGGTCGACAAGCTAATGTTGGCTGCCCACGTACAATGTCCTTTAGTGGGCACTGTGGACCAGTGCACAGCAGCACATAGGAAGAGCAAGGCAGAAGAAGCCAAATGTGGTGGTTCTGTGTCAGAGCTTTTTTCTTTGTTTTTGGTTTATAAGCACATTGGTTTTATCATTTGTCAGTGTGTTTTTGAACAGGCCTGAGAATGAGCCAATCAGGAGTTTCAAAAAATCGATACCTCATGCGAGGCCTGTGCACAAGCTACAATCACATAATTGCAGAGGCTTGAAGCCGTGCAGACTTCTGCAAGATGTGGGCCTTGCACTGAACATTGGGTATTCTGTCACTCTGCCTTCTTTCTGCTGTACTTACTAAAGCCATGCTAAGCTAACCTACCAGTCTGTCTCTGAATCGCTGCATTGGACCAGCAGTCCAGTGGATGTGCTATAAGCATGGGGTATGACTTCCTGTTCTCACCAGTAAATGCCACAATTGGTGACTTGGTGACTATACTAACAAGGATTTTCTAGCTGACAGCTAACTTGTTAACCAGAGCATTTTTTTATTTTCACTCTGCTTTTCTGTTTACTACCATCTTGGCTTTATTTTTTTCCTTGCGGAGTTGCTGGAGACAGATAATTTGGGTCTCGGAACTAATAAGCTTTTTATCCGTGAATGAACTTTGTGTTTTTGCTAATTCTATTTATTGACTGTGCCAATTTATTTAGTTTTTGTTTAAAATCTGAAACCAGGATTCAGGGCTGTCTTAGTCTGCCACTGGTGATGGAATCTTAAAACCAAAACTGCACAGCTATTGAACTCAATAGTTAAAGAAGATCTTACTGTGGGTATACTTGTGCAACGGCTGCACCTTCAATACGTTTCTCCAAGTTTCATATACTTCAGCCCAAGCTCTGATGATCATAATAAAAAATCTGCCATTCTCACCAGCCTGTCTAGCAGTAAACTCAAATGAACACAGAAACTTTCCATTTAGAATGAGCATAAAGGAAGCAATTGATTCATAAGTCATTCACAACCCCTGATTTCATGAGCAGTTTTAATATTTTTTTTAAATGGTTGGAAATGATTCTTTTACTTCTGGGCAATAGAAATCAAAAAGCTAAATGAAAGACGCATGAAGGGGGGGGGGGGGGGGGCAGAAGTGTTAGTTATGGCTTTCATTAGCCTCTGTCAATGCCCTCAAAAGACTCTGGGATATCACTGCATTTCTAGAGTAAAATTCTAATCCCTTTATTCATGAAGAATTTTTTCATTTAGTGCCCTGTAGAAACCCTGTGTAAAGAAATAAGTCACAAATGACCTGCATTTTCTTGAAACCCTTAACACAGACTTATATCCATTTCACACTATTGCACTATTTACAGAACTTACTCTGTAGTGTCATATTTTCTCTGTGTGCTCAACTTTGAGTGAAACACATTTTGACAAAACTGTTTGTAACATGGTGGAACTTGATGATGTCATTCAGTTCAAGTAAAAAGCACTGTAACAGTCGGTTTCTTTAATATTGGCGATAAGCGGAAATTGCACATGGCGCGGTTTGATAATGTTCTCTTTAAAGTGAAAATTGGGAGTTGTTGAAACATTTCAGCAGAATATTTTGACGCACTGTAATATTTCTGTGAGCCTCACACTACAGTCACTGAGCAGCAGAGGATGGAGAATGGAGTAAAATTGAGTGGAGTTCTGCACACTGTATGCAGGCTGGCACACAGTGGTTGATAGTTTTACCGAAAGCCACAGTGTGTGAATGTCGAAGGACATATCAAACGGTATAAACATTGAAAATATCACAATGCAACAAGACAACATCATATAACAGTAATAAGAATGAGGCAATGCACAAGAAACTAAGGCAACATCATGCAATAAGTCATGGAGGTGAGAAAGCAGTAGGAGAGAGAAGTAGATTGACAACTAGGGAGTCAAGAATCTCTAACTCTGAAAAGGTTAAACAAAGTTTAACTGTAATAAATATGTATGACTGTAGTGATTTTTATGAGATTCAGAATACCGGGACAAATAATGATACTAAGGCTAAAGGTCCTGAGGTCAGTACATGGTCAAATACAGACCAATAAAAGCTCTTTTTAAGAACAGGGCCTGTATTTTCTAAGCAAAAGTAGAAAATCACGTATAATTGGATTCTCAGAATGATGAAATTCCTAATCTTACTTTTAGACTATACGTAGGACTCGTTTATGAACATTTTAAACCCAAGTAATCGCTTTTATCTCCATTTGAATATAAGAGAGCTTCTCTTAGCAGTTGATTTTCAACCAGTGACATGTGTGCAGATGGAAAAAAATGGGATTGTATAGGAGTGGATTAGACAGTAGTGTTTCAATAAATTTACTGACGCTTCCTCATGGACAGTGGTACTTTGTTTACAAGCTGAATCTGTTACTCAACTGGCAAAAGACATGCCAGAAGCCAATGAATGATAAATGTAGCATTAAATTAATGTATGGTTACAGTGTGACAGTGAGCCAAGTTCCTGTACGAGTCTAGTCCAGTGTGATGTGAGTGGTGAGCAATAATGAAACTCAGTGGCCTCTCAACAAAGCAGTTATGAAGTACAACTCAGAGTAGCAACATTCTACGGGAATAAAATCTAAACCCAAAGAAATATGTAGCTAATGTTGGGCTATTACAAACAGGAATAACATTACGGGAACTTGGAATATTTTGACAAAAAGTGAGTTTGGACGGCAGGTTAAACAACGCACCTCTACATCAACCAATGCAAGAGCACATATTACCAGCTACAGTGTCCTAGTGTGGGATTTAGAAAATCTGGTAGCTTAGCCTCAAGTTGTTTTACCTGCGCTTTATCCCTGTTGGTCTTGTTCAAGAAAATCCAAAGCTTTACTAACACAACCACACGTGAACCAAGCACAACAACACAAAACACAGCAAGGCAGCTAATAAACTATTAACTGGTCCAACAGCAGGAACGTAATGCAGCTCATCATCTGTCTGGCATCCTCTGTTCTCTTTGAGCTCTCATCACTGATTAGAAACTTCATTCAGTCATTCTCTTTTTGTCTTTTATCTTTGCTTCCTCCAACATTGGCCATTTGGATGTCTTTGATACCTGTATGTTGTGCCAAAAATACACAGGTATATTCTTCTTGAAGCTAACTGAAAGTGTGACCCATTGTGATTATGTGTGATGTCATGCTATTAGCTGTCATCTAAGCCTATAGTCCTCAAACTGTTCAGCTATGTTTAAAAGTACAACTAACAAAAACAAATGTGTCATGTGGTTAAACACGTACATTATTCATTTTTATAATCATCAAAATTCAGTACTTGACAAGACTTTAGCGTAAAAAAAACAGTGAATTAATTCAGTTATAGCTGTGTTTTAATTACCACCTGTACAGGAATGTTTTGATAGTTTAAAAAGAAGGATTGCAGCAAATTGACAGGTTCACTATAGCTACAATGTTGGGCCACTTGTATGTGAGAGAAGATGAAAATTGGTGCAGGATCCTGTTTCAAAGCTGAGACCTGGCACTATCATAACCAAACTGAAGCAATAAACCCTCAGGGCTTTTTCCTGCTGCAGTGTCAGCAGAATATAAAGGAACTTGCGTAGCCTCAAAGCTAAAATAATACAAATTATTATGCTTTTAAGTTCAAAAGATTTTGGAATGAAAGAGACAGGAAGACCCCAAAATGTGACTGAAGCATTACAACAAGCTTAGAGGTCTTTGAGGCAACATGTTAATGCCTGTGTGCACTAGTAGCTGGATGGTTGCAGTACATGACACATAACAGCGACTGAAAATGTGACACTGCTGTGCTGCGTCACATTTTCAGTGTAAACATGAAAAAGCAGGCATTGGAAGTACTCTGTGGCTGGAGCCAGTCTCTGTTGGTAGGCCAAGAAAATATTCCATATATAAATACACTACCAGCAAAGTTCTGAGCCTTTGAAAACCAAGGATGGATCCATAAATTAATGATGTTCTCACTGTATGCATGAGGCAGTGGAGAAGCAAATTGATCAGACAAAGAGCTATTTTGACCTTTACTAACATGAAAATGCAGCTTGAGACATTGTTTCACTTTGAGAACTCTGTAGACCATGTGCAAGCATAGCAAGTATGAGATTGATCACATTTGTTTTACTTTCTCTTCTAAAATGTAATAAATATAAATATGTAATAAATTGCCCGTAGGTGTGAATGTGAGCGTGAATGGTTGCCTGTTTTTGTAGGTGTCTCTGTGTTGGCCCTGAGTTACACTGAAGACCTGTCAAGCTTGTGTTCTGCCTGTTGCCCTTATAAGTGTATCAAGTAATATATGGATGGGTGATCGTCACGCTTTCTTGTTTTTGAGCCAATTGCACATTAAACTCTTCCAGAAATGCCCCTTGGCTCCCTCTACACGTCAATGAGGATAAAGTTAAAAAACAAACAAAAAAAAAAACGCACAGCTTTTCTGATTTTTTTTTTTCCATGATATTGAACCGAACTAATAATAAGAAAAGTCCACTCGTGGTTTTGTGTTTTGTTTTTTTCCACTGGATGCCCTTCCTGCCCCAACTTTACTATTTTATCCAAGCTTGGGACCGGCACCAAAGTGGCTCCGGATAGCTGGGTGAGGCCACACCTGGTGGGTGTGATTCGATCCTGTGGCCTTCTGCATCCCAACTCGATGCTATACCAACTGAGCCACCAGGCCCCCCACTGTTTTTGTAATAATTCTTAGAAAAAATGCTTCTTTTTTTTTTTGGTCAGTGAACATCCTGTGATCAATGTGGACAGTGTGATACAGCTCTTGGCCTCTAACCCAAAAATGACTTCACTACCCAGTGCTGATCCTGAGGGTTTGATTTACACTGGCCCATTTCCTGCTATGCAGGGCTTACGGCTACAGTCGGAACAAAGCTGCTACTGCTGCCTGTTGGCATTGTCCAAGATGCAGTTTTACTAAGCGTTTTCAGTGAGAAAAAGCTAAATAAATCATGGTGCGGGTAATAAAACCATGGAATGGAATTTTGGGCATAATGCTGTAACCAAAGAAATATCCAGGGCGACACACCTTTATTGTTGATGGCAAATGGCCGATCAGAATTCCAGAAAGTATTTTAAGTTACCGAATGCGTTTATCAAAGCAAATAGCATATCTACAAAGATCTGTTCTCTGCACACACACAATACAGCCAAGCCAGTGTTGTTTTTTTTTAAATTTACCAACTCTGAAGGCAGCTTAGTGAGAGAGTGAGAAAGATATGTTTCCAAGTTTAGCTAGAGTACAATGGACACAGCTTAAGGGCCAGAATAAAGTTTTTAAAAATAGGTTCTTTTCTTGTCTCTCTGTGTGGAAAGCCGACCTAAACCGAGTCTAGTCTAGAATGGCCATAATTTTCTACAGTTGAGTCCAAATTTTTAGAGCAAGTCTAACACTGAATGTCATGGCTTTGGGAGAAAGTTGAATTTGGAGGTTTTCATAAGCGCCTGATAATCCTGTTTCTTGCAATAACAATATCAACCTATTTCACAGGATGTAGAGAACTGAAACAGTCTGCACCTACACAGCAAACCATGATGCACTAGGTGCTGTGACACCTGTTAGTTGTAGCTCATGCGCTAAACTAGGTCATCCAGTAGTCACGGGTTTACTGGTTTGATTCACAGTCCTCGGGCCAGACACTGACCCCCATACTGAATGAATGAATGAATCCAGAGCTGTTTAACAGGAATATACAATCCACATTCAAAGTCGTGATCGTCAAAAAAAGATCACAGCTTGCACAGTAGTAGAAAATATGTGGTCAAATCCGTTCTCCCTGCTGCCTATTGATGCCTCCATCCTTCCTCGTGTTCTTAGCATGTCAAATTTCACCAGCTACAACACTTTTTGTTTTTATAATGTTTGCACTGCCAGCTGTGGACAGCTCATTTAAACTTAAATTATAGACTCATCCTTATCTTTTAATAGACTTCTCTTTTTCTCTCCCGTTCCCTCCACGTGTGGAAATGTGATTTATGAATTACAGTGTCTTAGCCCGTCTCTCAGTCTGCTGCTGAGTCCAGTACTCCTTCGCCTTCCTGTTCCCACGAAGATTTGGAAAGTTTATGGCATTCTGCATTCTTACTGTATTTATTCCAGCCTTATCTTTTCTCTTTATCTAGCTTCGATTTCGTTTTTTTTTTTGTTTTTGGAGACGGGGTAAAAAATCCACTCAGACTTACCACTCAGCAATAAAACTCAGTCATAATATTATTAAATACTTGTCACAGTCATTTGTAGAATTTGTTAGAAAACCGTAGAAACCAAAAAGTGGTGGTTTTCCATGCAGGGGCTTATGTATCTGACTGGGCGTCTTTGTCAGGACCATTTCAATGTTATGCAGGTAGTACATTTTCTGCTTCCGTCTCCGCCGGAATTACCGCGATCTGACTGGCACCTTTCTTGAGGCGATGTGTCGATGAATATTTAAAGTAGAGCGTGTAGTGTAGCCTTTGTATCTGCCATCATTCGTGCTCCATCACTGTTTGTAGTTCCCGTGCTGACCTAACCCTTCACATCTGCTTGTTTTAACACTCAACACAAAGACACAGGAAGCCACAGAATTTCCCAAACACCAGTCTACTAGAATGTAAGAAATCTGACTCGAATAGTCAAAAGGTTAAACTGGATATGTTATGCTCGGTCTATGCTGAGACCTCCTGCAGTATCATCTTACTTAGAGGCTGCAGTCTAATCCGTTCTTTCTTTTTTCAGGTGTTTCTTTTGCTGTGTATAGCAGACTGGATGGTCCATTCCATGTGGCGGAGCGGCAAAGACCCAGACAGTTTTTCTATCCCTTACCTGACTGCTCTCGGTGACCTGCTGGGCACTGCCCTGCTGGCTCTCAGCTTCCACTTCTTGTGGCTTATAGGAGACCAGGACAGCGACGTGGGCGACTGAGACAGTGGCGGCAGTGGTGACAGGAACCCTCAGTCTGCCGTCTGACCTTCTCACACCCTTTAAGCCTTGTGGGACTGTGGGTACTTTTTGTCAATGGCCAAACACATTCCTCTGCTTTGCTTCCAGGGTGAAACTTCACTTCAACTGCATCATGGCTTCTATGATGCAGTTTTTTTTTTTTTTCACGCAAAAGACAATAATAGTTGATAAGTTTAGACTGTTAGTCTGTAGCAATTCTGATCTTTCCCATTTGCACCAAAGCCCTCTCATATTACACGATTTTGTTAACAGGAGCAGCAAATCACTGGCCACCACCCACAACGCTGACGAAAACGTCTCCCAACTGAGAAAGTCTTCTAAAACCTCTCTTTGGCAGGAAGATATTTTGGGCATTTTCTAACTTCTATGTCACAAAATAATGTGTTTTAAGTGGTGTGCAGCATCCTGTCAGTGGAGGTACACAGAGATACTTAGGGTGGAGGCCAAGACAAGTATAGCCCATTGTTATTTGGTTTAAGATGAACTTTTTAGCCCACATTGAAGGAGGCCTACCAGCACCAGTTAAAGTGGAAATATACAAATGTGTATCAATGGTACTAAAGTTTTCTTTCTGTGTTTTTGTGTTCGTTTTCTGATGTCTAACCTGCACTGTACAGTTCAGGTGTCAAATTCTTCTCAACTCTTCTCTGCTGGTTTAGGCCTTAATCTTTCCTCCCCATGCTGCAAATAGCTTGCACCAGTGTCTTATTGTTTTTGGATCAGCCAGTCGGCACAGACATTTCCTCTCTCTATATCTTTATACATCCTCATCGGTTCCTCTGTGTTATGTCAACCTCCCGCATTCTCACTGATTCATTTCCTCTTAACTGGTTGTCCTGTCTTCCTCAGTGGGGGTGGGGGGACAGTTGTGCACACACAGAATTCCAGCGGACATTTGCGCGCAAGTCACGTGCTGTTTACTTGCATGTAAATAACGAATTTGCTGTTTTGGGGAACATAATGTGATTTTGTACTCATGTTGAACTATTAATGTAATATCTAATAATAAGTACAAAGTACAAACATAACTTGATGAAACACCAGATTTACAGCTTTATTCACAAGATATTATGTTTTAAGGTTCAGTGAAAATTAATCCAGATGAAACAGCTTCAATCAATGTCTGCTTCAACAGGAATGACTTAAACAGCATCTTAATTTAACAATTCTGTAGCCACTTATGTGCATGTGGCCAGTGTCTCTCTTCAACTCCAGTATGTGCCTCCTGAGACTCACTGGTTGACAAAGTTTTCTCGTGCAATTAATACAATTTTCTTTCTGTAATATTATTTTACGGTGCAATTACTTCTTTTTGTACTTTCAGTTTTACAACGATGACTCTTGTATTTTTTAATGATTTAAATACAGAATGACCCACCCTAAAGTTGTCAGATTCTTGGGACAACATAAATGTGGACATAGTCCTGGAATGAAATTCTCTGTCTGCTTTTGTAGCTCATATGGGCCAAAATGTCCAAATAAATGAACTTCACATAAAAAAATAATTTAACTTCTGTTTATGTTTTTGTTGAAGACAACAAGCAGCTGTCCCTTTATCTAAATGGACAAACGGGAGTAGCCATTAGTGTCCTGAAAGTGAAAGGCAGGTGTCACCTAAGTACTGATGCAGCAGCTGAAAGCCTAAATACTGTGGAAACAAGGAGAAAAAGCAGAAGAATGGATTGAGGTGAACTGTGAAAATCAATCCCCTCTTTTGCCTGAAGAAACTCCCAGATATGATCCTTGTTCTCAGTTTTTCTCCGTCATAACAAGACCTGTCTTTTCTCTTCTCTCAACTTTAGTGTTTGGGAAAACACAAATTTATGGACGAAGGTCACGCATACAGTGCTGTGAAAAAAAATTCTTGTTTTCTTTGTATATAATACTAAACTGTTTCAGAGCTTTCACCCAAATCTAATTTAAAACATAGGCAACCTGAGCAAATACAAAAGGCAGGTTTGCATGATTATTGTGTTTATTAAAGTCTATCTAATACCTAAATCGTGGGGGGGAATTTTAGCTCAGTCTGGGCAAGACACTGAACCTTCCCCTCCCCGGCTTTGTGGAGTGCCAGTCCAAGCCCAGTAGAAATTGGCGAGGGTTGCGTCAGGAAGGGCATCTGGCGTAAAAAAAAAAAAAAAACTGAGCCAAATCAAGATGCGGACAATGATCCGCTATTGCAACCCTGAGCTCACGGGATAAGCCGAAACACCGCCATGTTCAACTGTAGGAGTGATGTTGTTTTTGTAGTTTTCTGTGTTTGGTTTACACCCTCTATAAGGACCACTGTCCTCCAAACAGTGAAACACAGACTCATCAGTCCAGATTTTCCTGAAAGGGTTGTGGATCAGGGTGAGGTTGAGGATATTTTGTGGCAGAATTCAGATGACCCTTACTTTTCTTCTGGGCCAGCGGTGGCGTTCACCTCACTACTCTCCCATGATGCCATTTCCCTGAGTAGAGTCATAAAAACTGACCTTTACTAAGGTGAGAGAAGTTTGCAAGTCCTTGGATGTTTTGATGAGATTTCACTCTTGAACTAATTTTAGAATGTCAAACACTTCTGGGCAGGTTCACTGCTGCCCAAGCTCTTCTCCATTTGTACATAACGTCTCTTACTGTGGACCAGTTTAGTCCCAGACCTTTTAAATCAGTTATGTAACCCTTCCCAGACTATTGGGGTGCAGTTTGGATGTAGTCTATGTTTAACACTGGGGTGTTAAACATATATATTTAATCATTTCATTTCATTTCACTGGGATCCCTATTACTGTGTGGTGTAATAGGTGTGTGGTAATGGTATGTTTAAAAAGGTGGATTTGCTTAGGTAGATTTCTCTTATATGAAAGGCTTTTTCAGTTCTGACTCATGGCGAGTCCCACGTATTTACCTTCATAGAGTCAACTGAGGTTTTTTTTTCCTACAGTATCTGACCTTCATCCATGACTTATGAATCAAGGTGTAAACAACTGCTAAACTGCCTGAGGTGGGATAGCAGGGCAGCTCTGTTGCTCCTTGTTTAGCAATAGTTGTTCCACTTTGATGTGGATGGTCTCCTTTACTAACCATCCATTCTCAGCGGCCAGATTGTGGACATTGCTGTCTTCAAAGGAGTGTCTCTTGTCTTTCAGATGCAGAATCTGCATCACTGCTACGGTAAACCTTTGTTTCAGGAGCTTCCTCTCCTGTGTTGTGCACTTGGTTGTGTATCTCTATCTATTAATATACTACATTTCTGTGTGTATGTCATCGTATTTAAGAAAAACTAGTTATGATCTTCAAACGCCACATTCCTGTGTTTTAAACCAAGAAGGAAGAAGTGTGTCCATCTTAAAGATAAAGGCCATAGGCTTTAAAATCCCATTTAGCAGTTAGAAACATCTTCAGAGTAACAATACACTGTAGAGTCTGTATGTGTTGGTAAAAGCAAGGCACCCAGTGTGTCTGTGACGTGTCTAGTTCAGCAGTGTAGTGTAACATACAGTCCATCTGATCTTCTCAAACCGTTTGCTTGGAGACATGTTGAGAGATTTTTCAAGTAAGCTTGTTCATGTCAATGGGTTTTTTTTCGAAAGGATATGGAGGTCAAAGTTTCATTGGCTGGAGGGAAAACAGAACCCTTCAGAATCAAAAACTGACTTCAAAACAAGGTTCTTACATTCTTTACGAGGCCCTGGAAAAGGCAACTCATTGTCATTTGTCAAGTCGATTAATTTTAATTATGGATCAAAGCAACACAAGTGGCGTAAAGAGTACAGTATTTCCATATTTGTAAAAGTATTTCAGTATTGGACAGCAGGAGACAAAATTCAAAAATATATATGTATGTATATATGTGTGTGTGTATATATGTTAATAATAACATATACGACATATACTCAAAACACTTATTATTGAAGGATGGAGCTATAATTAATATATTTCACTTTTCTCTGTCAGCATGTTTTGTGCTTAATAACACACCTCAGTTTGTGTCTAGACGGCTCATTTTATAACACGTGCGCTCTGCAGTCTACCTGCACAGCAAGAGTGACCCAGGCAGGACCTGAGGGCCTGTGAAACCTTAGCCCTACATGTCAGTCATCCAGCCCCCCCCCCCTAGGGGCTATTAGCTGTATGTTAATGAGCAGCATCCAGAAAGAGGTGGGGAGCCCACCCAGCGGCTCCCTGTGCACTCAGGGAAACAATAGACGCTTCATCCACAACCTAATTGGAAACAGATTTCTCTAAAGGTCATATTAGTCAAGCCAAGGTGCTCAGACATGCTGAACAGTGAGGTGCATTGAAAACATAAATGGTAAAATGCACCATAAAGCTAAAGAGCCAATGTGTAGTGAAAGATTAAGGCACTAACAATATACAGGAAATTCCAGATGAAATTCTCACCACTGCACCCCTGGTTCCATAGCAGATCGTCTAAAATGCATCTTAAACATCCTTTTGGACATGAGAGTCTGGCGAATTTACAAAAGAGACTGTAACCAGGTGGTTGGAAGTTTGGAAGAAAAGCAGAATTCGAAGGACTCTTTTGAATTTCCCTTCTATTTGTTGTGTACAGTGAAGTGCAACACCGCGAATAACTTCAGCATGAGACTGTCTGAAAGCGTGCTCGCCCATTTTCCACAGGTCATTGCACTGATGCAACAAAGACATTTAAAAGACAGAGAGTTCGGGGCAGCAGTGAGATGTAAAAAGAGGAGGAAGGCAGGTTTTTATTTTTTTGTACCGTCTTCAAGTGTGGTCATGTGTCCCAAATGTTTCTACCATTTGGGATCCCTTTAGTGTAAATGTAGTCAGGTGGCATGTTGTACAAATATTAGGGTTAAAGCAGTGGTTCCTATACATTTTCTGCCTCCCCTGCCCTCAATTCGTCTCTAAACCGATTAAAAGTTCTATATGGCCCAATAATAAATAAGCTGAATGTTATTTAAAGGATGTGATCACCAGTACAATTTTCCAGTCTTTTGCATGACATTAGGATACGAGGCGACTTTATCAGATCTTAATTTATTTTGCATCACAGGACCTCTCCACCAAAGACAAAATATTCTTCCTCATGGACCATATTGTGCTGTTTGTCGATGGCAGTGGAGTTTATGTGGAGTTACATACTACAGGCTTCTTCCTGATCATGAACTCCTCCAGTGGAGAACAGGATTTGTATGTTTTAAATATGCCACCATGTCTTTTTTTGAAATCTCTATCGACTCAGTAGCTTGTGACACTACCAGCTGGATGGCTGTGTCCTGGAAGCCGCTGTGTAGCTATGTTTCAGTGAAAACACACAGCAAATCTTTGTTTCATGCTGAGTAGTCCGTTGTGCCACCTCTGCCGGTGTCTGTTCATCCTTCCTTTTGCTAAACGTTCATTCACACCTTCTTGCCTGTCGGGGGTGAGCCGAGGGACAAAACCATTGTCAGGCTCAGACTGGTTCTAAGGCACTGCATGAGTTCCACTGCCAAACCAGAATGAGTGTGGTTAAATGTTTCTTTGACCTGTGGCCTGAGTGTCCTGACCAAACTTCAGGATTTCTTTTGCTTTTGCACACATTAGTGTTGTACCAATAAGAGTTAGACATCACCAAAATTTGCAGGTATCAAAGACACAAAGTGTCTCTTGCTACACTAATGGTGAGATCCAAGATGAAATGGGCTTTCAGATTATTTTCGTCTTTGACTTATGTGTTTGCTTATTGAGCATGACATGTTCACATTTTTTAGTTATTTAACTAAACTTGTTTTTACGGTATGTAAAGTGCTTAAAGTCAATGACCACTTGCTGCACAACATCATCCAGATGCAGTCAGAGAATATCTGGTAAACATAGTGAAGCTTTTAGCCACTAAAGAGCAGATAATCTCTTGTGGGTGGAGACCAAAAGCAGAGCGAAAACTGAGGGAATGCTGAACCCAAACACCAATCCAACTGGTGGACACTGTTGCTCTGTAACTGCTGGATTATCATCATTACAGCAATCTATCCATTATCTGTAAGTTTAGTTATTTAACTGAAAAATGCAAAAAAAAAACATTCTCTTGCTTTATTTAACTACTTTTCTCTGGGTCACAATGGCTCTTTGACCTCTAGAAGGGCCGTCGTCAACCAATTACCGAACTCAGTTGCATTTAATTCTCATTTCTTAAAAATGAGGGTTTTCCTGGACTAGTAATCAAAATGGTGTGGCAGCAGGTTTCTCTGTTGTAAATGAGATGCAGCATGACATCAACATGCCTAGCGAGCGCCACAATGAAGCTGCCATTCGTCTCTGAGTTGAGGTTGCCGATTTGCTTTTAGTGAACACAGAAAACTTCCTGACATATTGTCAGAACTGTGAATTTCTTTCCTGTTGAATCATTGCACTCCCCTCTTGACCTGCTGTGACCTGCGGGTCTCGGTCCTCATAGAGTTGTTACTCACACAGGCAACATCCTACGCCCTTAAATGTTGAGTCATTTCTCCCAAAGAGCCAGAGACAGCTTGTAGCCAGCCTGGATGTCACACTGTGACCTCGGCACCCCCACCACAGTGTCCTCCATCTTTCACACTGACAGTAAGTACTGTCTTTCCACAGGGGAGAATGGATAGTGCTGTTGCCGAGGATGGATGACTCAGCCTATAGTGGCTGCTCAGTGTTCTTGAAGTGAAATGCTGGTCAATCTGTCTGTATTAACAGGGTTATCAATCTCATCTGGCACCAAACCGAGACAGCAGGAGGAAGCTGCAGCCATTATTACTCTGTGGGGAGACATGAAACAGCATGTGCCACCCCAATACACTAATCCCCGTCACCAATGGTGGGAAGTTTACATGGACTGCTGTGAGTACTGTGCAATTTTGAGGAGTATTACTGTTTATGATGCTTTGCATTTTTACTCAAAACATCTGATACAGTTCCACTGTATTGTGTAGATTGTGATGACAGAACACAGATTGTACTGCATTGTCATGTTTAATCCTACAGAGTGTAGGGGAATGACTGCTTTGCCTTCAGTCCACATCTGTCTCCTATTGAAAATATATGAAACATCAGGAAGATGAGATGAAAAAACAGTGACCACAGTTTTGTGTAAACTGCTTTAACCAGTTCCCAAATGATTAAAAGATGTCATCAAAAGCAAAGGTGATGCAACACAGTGGTAAACATGACTCATTACCAACTTTTTTGAACCTTTTCAAACTCTGAATCTGCTCATATTTACTAAATACAATGATGTTTCTCAGTGAACACTAACAAGCTTTTTTTTTTTTTCAGGTAAATAAGGTTCAGGCAAACTAACAAATTATACATATTAGTTTTTATCGCGTGTTTGAAAAGTCCCACATTTTCTGGTATTAGGGTTTGAACACAGAGCAGACATATAGAAGTAAGAAAGAAATCCTACACACAGTGGCTTTAAAGCTGCCTTAATTTATGTTATTCTATTATTTATTGATTTATTTTATCACGTGTAGTTTGAAAGTTGTTGCAAATGATGAAACCACTTGCATGATCTTTTCAGCACTTTGAGCATCTCGGCTGCTTTTGATTCAACTGTTTTGCCCATAACTTTACAGATGTTCTTTAGTCTCATTAACATCATTGCAAACAGCTTTGGAAATAAACACAAATCTTATCCTAATCCTAAACTTGTTTTTACGGTACGTAAAGTGCTTAAAGTCAATGACCACTTGCTGCACAACATCATCCAGATGCAGTCAGAGAATATCTGGTAAACATAGTGAAGCTTTTAGCCACTAAAGAGCAGATAATCTCTTGTGGGTGGAGACCAAAAGCAGAGCGAAAACGGAGGGAATGCTGAACCCACACACCAATCCCACTGATGGACGCTGTTGCTCTGTAACTGCTGGATTATCATCATTACAGCAATCTATCCATTATCTGTAAGTACTGATCCTGTTGTCATGGGGTGAGATGTGAGGTCCACTCTGGACAGGTCTCAAGTCAATCTCAGGGCCAACATAGAGGGAAATACACAAAAAACCATTCACACTCACGAGCAATTTAGAGCCACCAATTAACCTAACATTCGTGTCACTGTGGGAGCAAACCGCTGTAACCGACGGAAACCCACACAACCACAGGGAGAACATGCAAATTTAGCGCAGAAATGCCGCAACAGGCTGGACATTTGAACCAGGGACCTTCTAGCTGTGAGGCTCCACCGCGCTGCTTTACAGCAATCAGGGCATAAAAAGTCAATCGGACACGTCATCTGTTTCATTTTGTCTTCCTCTAATGACGACTGCATTACCCAGAATGCAATTCAAACACTGATTCAGTTGTATGCCATTAAATTCATATAAAAAATGAAATAGTAACCAGAATTTTGGTAGGATTAACATAAAAAAAGAGAGACTTTCTTTTCTGTGGCTATTTGGTCTGAGAGTTGTCTTTAAACCATCAAATTGCTCTGTGCACTGTTAGTCCAGTGCCTGTGTTGTCTTTATCTCGGCCTCGAGCTAGAAAATGCCTCAGTGCAGACAGCTCATAAGGATGACTGGCATATATAGTGCAGCCTGAAGGTGAAAAGTTACATATTAGAGCTTAGAGAATAATTATTCATGCTGTAGCTGTCCACCCCCGCATCCAGTCTGGCGTTTGCCAGTTACAAGCTGTTTAGCTTGTAACTGCAGACCTGCTGCTGGGGAGTTCTGTCTCCTGACTGAGGTAAAATTCCTGAAACAGCTATAAAAGCAGGTCCCGTCCAACAAAACTATTTCATAACCATCTATAACCATGTTCTGTCAATATGGCGATTGTCCTGACTTGGAAAGTAAATGGAATTTGTTGGGCCCTGTGGAGGGATGGTTTTATTGCATTGTCCTTTCAGGGAGGTCAGAGGTTACCTTCATAGCAGTGCACAGGGCTCATAAACGTTGCAAAAAAATTGGCGTACCATCTGTACAGTCAACCAAGGTCCCTGACTCTCTTCTTCATTAGTTATTAACCGTCTTGAACAGGGAGACCCAGACGTGCTTTAGAATATACCTCATTATTACCATGAGCTGTGGGATGTCCAGGTACACACATGTACATTAACCTCAGCCGCGTTACCATTAAAACACAGCCCGGATTTCAACAAAGTGTCCAGAAGGGCTGCACAAGATGAGAAAGTAAGGATTATCTTTTTTCCCTGTACACTACTGTTGAGCCAAAATTAAAAATGGCTTCGTCATGACAAATAGGCTGGTGGAGCCAATCTTCTAGCCACATGTCAGCCAAGAGCTTTATCAGGATATATCAAGGTTTTTCACTCAGGTAAATAGAAGCTGTGCATAAAAACGGGAATGGAAACGAACTTAATCACACTTGCGTTTTAGCCATTGGCCCGAAAGCAACATCGCTAGAGATGCACCAGAAACTGACTCACCACAGTCATTTACACTTTCTTGGTTGCTGAATTTAGGTGACACGTTTTATTCTTGATCTCTGAGACAGAAGAGGACATATTTATTCAATGTCCCCTCCTCCAATCCCATTCATGTTGTTTTGGTTGTTGTTGTTTGGTGACATCTAGCAACTGTCGTAAATATGACAAAAACAGCACTTTGCAAAAGGACACCAGCTCATTTCCTGTTTCAAACCACCAGTCAGTGCTGTTATTGGATCTGAATCCAATCTTACTTAACTAAACCTGTAGTTTAGTGAATTACTGTGAATCCGCAAGGACACTGCTGTCCTCCAGTTAAAGCCCAGTCTCTCCAACCATGAGGTCGCAATAAATAAATTCTCCCTGTTGATGACAGATGACATTTACATTCAGGATGCAGAGTAGCCGAGAGTGGTCCGTCTATGTTCTGGCTGTTTGGGCCTCAGCTTTAAAGGTTGGTATCTGCATAAATCATTTGTCATTAAATCAGAAAATCCATTCACCTGGATTTCCTGCCAACACTTTTCATCTTTATGGGTGAGAAATTGACTAATCATGCACAGTGTTTTACAGCAAAACCCCAGCTCCACAGGTGGCAGAAGAAAACAAACACCATTTATGCATCGCATCAAATTTCGCACTTAGGTTGAACACTTACTGTACTTGGTTAAAGAGATTCGAAGAAGGAGCCACTTCAAAACTTTTCTCCTATTCAGAAATTGACCTTTTGCTTTGTAGCAACAAACAAATGTTCAGACAAGAGACCAGTAAGACTCAACCTTTTAAAAAAAAGAAAGTATTTACCGTAAACACATTTCACATTTGTGCTTCCAACAAATTGGATGAATGAAAACATTTCCAGTAATTAATACAACGTAAATCCAAAGATCTCAGTTATAATATTGACTTTATGTGGAACAAAAACAGCAGCTGGTAGGAGACGGGAAGGAAAACATTTAACAGTATTTATTTAGTTTCTGGCCTTACTGTTCAGTGGACACTGATGTTCTGTTTAATCACTATTACAAAGTCGAGTACAACATATTATTAAAATATACATAAAGTAGCAAAGGTAAAAACGCTAATTATGCAGAAAAATACATATAGCGTCAGTCCATTACACTAAAATGTTGCAGCTGGAAAAGATGAATTGATTCTAGCCATTGTACACATACTGTAGTAGTGTGTTAATAAAAACTACAGTAACTAAAGCTGTGAAAGTAGTAAGTAAGATACCATAGAGTAAAAAAAGAAAACTCTAGTATAGTACAAGTACAGTACCTTAGCTCACACTATGACATTGATAATATTGTAGAACAGACCAAGCACCGTAGCAGCAGTTTGGAGCTTGTTAGTGTGAAACTGGAACTTTAACATCACAAGGCTGGTGTTCGCAGATATGGGAAACTTAATGGAAAAGCTCAGAACATTTGATGCCCATCTGTGACAATGAGGCACGACACCCGTCTTATCATGTTTTTTTTTTTTAAATGCTACAGTGTGTGAGCTCATCTTCCTCTTTAGAGTCGGAAAGAGTTATTCATCTGTACATCATCCCCTGTACAGTCAGTGTTCTGGCAGCAGAGCAAGAGATCACAGGATGTCTGCGCTTTAGTTAGATCCTATCTGCACTTCACAGTTTGTTGTATTAAGGCTAAATGCTTCCATGTGATCAGACACAAAGAGAATAACTTACAAAGAGCTACAAGCTGAAATTCTGCTACTTTGGATGATATATGTGACCTGTGCTGTGTCACATTATATTAGATGTGTTATTCCCTTGGGTGGGAGAAGAAAACATGTACCAGTACATAGAACCGATAGAAGGTGCACTTGTTTACCCCGGCTGTGCATCTCGTACCTCAGTAGCTGATGTCATTTACAGTCATCCTGGATCCTGTAGGAAAAAAAAGTTACCAGGTATTTAGCAATATTTACTAAGAGCTCCTCCAGTGTGAGATTGCTGCCAAGCACTGTGGGTTATATTAGGAGCCTGGGAACATTATGTACTGTTTACTGTATGAGGTGGATCTGTTCTAATATCACCGGGTACAAAGTTAAGAACTTTGATGGAACAACTACAGTAAGAATCACCATGTGAACACACACACACACAATGAAATTAACAAAGATATACGTGGCAGTGATCAAGCTTGATGGAGCAGTGAGGTCAGGTTTCGACCACACAGAATCTGGATATTTGTGTATTTATGGGGAAAAACAAACCTTGAGTATAGACACAGGGAGACAGTATCTTGCTCGCCTTGACTGGGTCTATTTTCGTCTCTGTTTTGGAGAAACTGTAAAAAACCCAACGTTTTCAGAGCCAGAGACCAGTGGCGTGCCGCTTGTTTGAGGAAGCTGCTGTTCTCTTTTTAGCTGCTCCTTGGTTCGGAATATGAGGCAGCTTTTTTAAATAACACACACACACACACACGCTGGTAGCCCTTAATGACAGGGTGTGTGTAGCTGGGGAGGGAGGGGGAGGGAGTAATTCAGAGTCCAGGAGCAGGAAAGCTGCCAGTCGTATGTGTTGGAATGTGTGAAAGGTTGGGGGGGCACATGGACTTTTATAATGTGTTGTCACACTGGGTTTTCTATTTCAGGCCAAGCACTGAAACATAATGATCTTTGTGTCTGACCTGAAATAGAACTGGATTTACAGTATGTGGTTTTCTACCTGAGGTGAATAAAGACACACACATGCATCCATACAACAATTACACAACATTTAATGGACAGCAGCTTATTATTGGTTTTCCTGCTAATAATCATTATTGTAATATTAATGTTAGAGGTCCCCTTTAATCTTAGTATTGAAAAACACGGGAACAACTTTATATACACACTGAAACTTCAGGTAACTTCCTTACTATAGTAACCACATGTGTCATTTTGTGTTACGATCATCATTAAAGCACCCGTCTCATACTTGAACCCTGGTCTTCTGTGGAAAAAGCCCGTCGCGCCTTGTAACATCCACCACCCAGTCCACCGCCTATGAAACTTTTTCATTTTATTTACCATGCCATTGTTTTAAGCATCAAATATTGAAGCATCGGGGTTTACTGAAAGCACCAAGCGCCAATCACCACACGAGTGTCAGGATGTAACGCAAAAGTGTAACGCCTTGGGAAGGACAACGGTCTGGATAAACTCGAACCAGGGCCACCGTCACAGCCTCATTCCACCTGTAACATTGTGGTTACTTAGTAATGTAATTGTAATGTTATTACAATTTAAAAATAGAATCTTACACTATTTGTTACTGAAAATAGTAAATATGACTTACTCTGCTCTACTCCTATCAAACAACTCTGATTATTTCTTTGGAACCTGAAGTGTTGGGGAGGACACTGGGACATGAAGGTTTACTGTTCCTGCCATGTAACCGCAACATCTGTGGCTTGAGTCTGACTGTGGTCCTTTATTTCATGTCAACGTAAAAAAAATATCTTAAAAAAATCCAAATACTTGTGATTAAACATTTACTTCCACATCCAGCTCTTTCATTTGAGGATGTGTTTGTGTCCACCTGCTTTATTTAAGTCCACTGTTTTCGTTCGGTTTTTGGTCTCTGTCTTCTCCTGAAGGAAATATCTTCTCTCCACTGGGTTCATCATCTGTGTCTGTCTGCTTTAAACACTTGTAAAGTTCCAAGGTGTATTTGCAAAATATTTAAAAGTATAATTGTGATATCAATATTTTTATCTAACTATTAGATGAAAATTGTAATTGTATCCCTTTAAAATTAAGACAAATTTACAAAGACATTGCTCTTTGATTCCAGCTCGTTATGAAGACTTTTTCCACTACACTTGTGCAACATCAACCACATGCAAGAGGCAACAAAGCGATTTCACATGGTCATTTAGGTCGGAAGACTCCAGCAGGTCTTTTGTCCCCAAACCCTCCTCAGAAGTGTGACCCAGAGACAGTATCTGACTCCATTCATAGCTCAAATCTGGCTTCAGGGCTTGGACATGATTTACTTTTTTACCTTCTGTCACTGTGCACATTAAATTGTGCAGGAAAGCTAAAAACATCTTTAAAATGAGAAACGGTTGCAGTGTGTTGTATGTTTGACTGACAGCAGTCTAATGTGTGGCGTCCACAGATGGGAGCAATTGAACTCTGCTGTTGTTTTTAAGCTTTACATCTTCATGTGGTTGTTTCTTTAAAGCGCGTCTCTTCAAAGGAGTCACTGAACGCAGCAGGGCTCGGTGTTGGCGTAATGACAGGAAGGGGGTCTTTGCAGTGTGGTTGTGCAGACTTGGAGACGTAGGCTGGGACAGACACAGCTGCTGCAGCTTTAATAAGCCGCATAATGGGAATAGCAGGTGCATCACAGGAAGGAATCAGATGGAAATACTGCAGGATACATGGTAAAATCTACCCCCTGTGGCCTAGAACACAAAATATTTCTCAGTATTGAGAATTTTTTTCCTGCACAATCACTTCATGCCTAATATTTCCCACTATTGTGTTATAATAATCAGTGTTTTTGTGCTGCTGTGCTTATCTACAAGAAATAAGAGCAGGAATTTAGCCCTCGTCCATAGGGTCCCTGACCTTATGGGCCCCTGGACCTGTGCTCAGTAAGCCTGTTCATCCATGACCACACATGAAATAAGACCTGAGAGACACTGTGAATGATTTTCACTGTCATTATTTTATTGTGAAAACACCAAACAGGATGAAGGGCAGGTTGTGCTGCTGCAGGACAGAGTCTACTCTCACGCGCAGTGCACAGGGCACACACTCCATCGTTCAGGATTTGAGTGAGTATGCCTGAAACAGAACATATGACAGGAAAGAAAGAGGAGGTCCCAGGAGAAGGTGAAAGGTGGCAGGGTTACGTATGTTGCCGTGGTGATATTGTGGCAGCAGTGTGCATAGTTGACTGCAAATAAATAAATAATCAAATGGAGCCTGTTTAAATGGGCCTCTAGCTGTCCCCTGAGTCATTCCCTCTGAGGCAGAATGGGTACAACACACACACACACACACACACACACACACACACACACCGTACAGCATATGAGCCACTCCAAAGAACAGCATGGCCCAAAAAAGTGCTGATGATGAAGAAATTCAGTTACACAGCTGAGGACTCATTCACATACACATAACTGCACATGTCACAGCATCCACACTACGTGTGGCGGCTTGGTGAAGCTGCTGGACACACTGATGGAGGACGTATGTCAACACAAAGACATATACCATGGTGCCTAACTTAGGCCTGTTATGAAGTGAAATGGTTTTAATTTGTGTGCGGGACAGTTGAAGGTGTAGTGTGGAAGACTCAGTGGCATCTAGCAGTGGGTTTCACGATTTCAACTATCTGAATAACCCCTGCCCCTTCTTAGCATGAGACAGTCTACACTGTCCATCAGGGGGACAAGGAATAATATGTAGAATCAATAGCTCAACGGATGAGGTTGATATAGAAGTTACTGAATTTGGTGGTGCAACACAGAAGCCTCCATGAAAAAGAGACCCGCTCATTATGTAGAATAGATGATAAGTTAAAGGAAACACAACAAGTGATATTTTACTGATGTAAACTTTATAAACCATTACATTCATGTCAGGGGACGTCCGGGCTCAAATCCCAAAAACATTCAGTTTCTGCACGTAGATGCCTCGACATCCTACACACAGCACCTTTAAAGGACCCAACATATTCATCACTGTCGCTCTGTAGACAACAAAACATTTATCAAAAATGACATAAACCTGGTTGGTAATAAAATCTCATAAAGCAGCATGTTTGAAGGACGAGGAATCTAACCCATTTTCATAATTTCTGATCAAAATGTCTTTGATATTAAAAGTTCAGATCAGGGCGAGACTCAGCAAAACATAAGGGGACAAGAAAGATGAGCGGTTAGAGAAACAGACAGTCAACAGTTCAGCCGTATTAGCCGTATTTCAAAGGGTGTGTGTGTGTGTGTGTGTGTGTGTGCACAACAACCTGTGCAGCTGCGTCATTGTTGTGTTGCTCTTTTCCATGAATGTGGTTACGTTGCTCTGTAAAAGGTGACATTCTTTATCCTGTATACAATGTCCTGATTAGTCAGCTGTTTCCCATGCTGACAGATATAGATGTCAGTGGGCACAACACGATGAGTCACTGAATGTATCAGAGATGTGGACGTTCCCACAGCTTTTCAGTACGAGATGGGATTATTAGTGAGTCAGCTGCATTGACTTTTTTTGTTTATCCTCCAAATGAAGTGTTCTTAGATTAAAGCGTGTGTAAAAGCTGTCTGACTGCTCTCATCCAATTAAAGCAAGCGGCTTTATGCGAGTACCAGGAAGACACATTTCTACAAAATGGATCATTTATTTTTCACTGAAACATAAGTCGATCTTTGTTTGAGGACATTGTTTTTTGAGTGTAAACACAATGTAAGAGCTTTAGGAGGAGAAACAGAGCTCTTCACTGCTCCATCTCTCTGTGTCATAGGGTGGTCACATGGGTCTGCAGGTGTTTCTCTGTGGGATATCACAGAATGTACATGTAGCAGTGTGTGTGTGTGTGTGTGTGTGTGTGTAAATAGGGTAGTAGAGACGTGTGAGAAGTAAGAATGAGATCCTCTTCAACAAGACACAACCTTACAGGTGTATGTGTTGCACATTTAATTAAAACCAAACTTGCCTTCTGTTGCAATGTGTGTATTTCTATATAGAGGAACAAGAAAGTACGTATTAGTCAAATCCTGTATTGTTGGAAAGAAGCTTTGCACTTTTTGTGCTCTAATGCAACATGGTAAAACCAAAAACAGAACATGCGCTGCTCCCATGTTTTATAATTATACTGATACATTCCAACAGCACAGTGGGTGAAATAGCCCACTGACAAGCTGCAGGCCAACAGTGGAGTTACACTCAGAAAAAGAGAGAACAGTCACTATGACTAAGGATGTTGAATATAAAAGGCACAAGAAACAAGAGTCTTTCTATGGTTGTGTACAACAACATTTAAAGCAATCATTGCGAGGACCTTTTGTCCCGTTGTCACACTTAAAGAGGGCTGTGTGAGGGTTAAGTTGAGAGAATGCATTATGTCAATGAGGGTACAACTATAGAAACACTTGTGGGAAATGTGCTTGTGTGTGTGTGTGTGTGGCAACCGGAATAAATTAGTTAATTTAATTTTTATCATTCCATTAAATGATCAGTTATCATACCCAAAGTTATGGTTCTGCAGGCCACCTACTACCTACCAGCAGGCCTTTGTTTTATTATCACAGATACATGCGGCATTTTGGACAAAATCTATCATAAATGACATGAGAGATTTAAAGCCCACAGAGTGAGGAGACTGTTATGGGAGACAGGACTGAGAAAAAAGAGAAAGCCGTTTCGTCTGAACCCACCGGTCACAGTTGTTGTCTTAGTCAGCTGACTTTTTAAACCCTTTGAGCATAAATGTAACAGAGTTGTAGCCATTAACATAACAAACATGGATGATACTTGTCAACGCCATCACTATATTGTACTAAGCAAAACTGACCTGTGTAAATGGTCTGCACTTATATATACGTCTGCTCTACCTTCCTGTGCCACAGTCGCCCAAATACAAATTCAAGTATTCAAGGATGGTACAGGAAGGTAGAGCGGTTGTCCACCAATCTCACAGTTGCTGGTTCAAACCCTGGCTCCTCTGGTCACATGTCAAAGTGTGAATGGGTGAATAAGAAGCAGTGTAAAGTGCTTTGCCAATAGGTAGAAAAGTGCTATATAAGTGCAGAACATTTACCAAGTAAATGAATTATGCTGATTAGTTGGACGTCAGTTTTTTATTCCAGACGATGACATTATGAGAATATTCTTAGTTTGTATTAATACTTATGACCATTAATAAAGTAATTCAATTCAAATCAGCCTAACATCGACACACAACTAGAAGCAATTATGATATTTTGAACAGCCTAACTATTAAGATTCCCAGTAACTGTAGACAAAACATTTTTTGTGCCACACGTAAATGATCTTGAGCCTTGAATATGACAACAACGCATTGAAATGTGTTGACATAGTGCTTTTTATCCAGAGCTCCCTTACTTGCACTGGTTTACAGGTCAGTCTCACCCTCTCTCTTATGGCAACAATAGTAACGTATTGTAGCAACAGGCTGAAAGCAGCCAGTGCTGTGACTATGTAGAATATTATGTGTATGATTGAAGCTCTGCATTTGATATGGTCACCATGACAACTAAAGGGATATCGCATGATAACCTCCTACCTAGTGGCAGGCAGAACAGGGACCAACTAGCGATATGCATGGACTGATAAGACCAGACGGCTACTGAACCGTTTGATAACATCCAAATCTAATATGTAATTAATGAGCAACATCCAAACTTGTCAGCTGAGAATCAAGGAGCAGAATAAATTGCACCACGTAAACACTGTGCAACACACCCTGCTCTGAGACTGTAGGGATGTTAGAAATGGAGCAGTGAAAGTGCCCGACTTTGTCCATCTCCGCCAGTGATATGAGATGTGATAATATCTGAGTTTTCTTTTTCATATATGGTGTCTAAAATAAAACCCCTAAAAGGTTTAGAAGGTAGTTTCCTATTTAACATGTTGCATGTAGAATAGATCTATCTTCTTTACTGTACGTAAAGATTTACCAGAGGAAAACTGGTGCTCACACTTGTCTTTGCTTTGTCTCCTGAGATGTATATCTCAAAAGAAAAAACTCAAAATAATATTTGACACTATTTATGAATCAAAAAACAGCATTAGTGAATCTTGTAATATCCTGAGAGCTACTTTCTTTCAGACAAAAGTTGTAAGTAATAAACAGGAACATGTCAATGAGATAAGAGGACTTTGTTTCTCAGAAGCTACATTTTAGAAAAAGGCCAATGAAAGTGGACGAATCTACTCTGGGTTGTTTATCTTTGCCTAAAAATCAAACTTAAGGACAGAGAGTCTGCATGAAGAGTCTGGGCAGTGAACAGACCTGGATTTATTCATGGACAAAAGGACTCAGCATACAGTCGTTTGTTTATATCTGAGCCAGAAAGTCTCTCAGTGCTCGCTGAACTCCCTGTGGGGATTTAATACCAGCTCTGCTTGTTTAAGCAAGCTGCCCTTTTCCTGCAGGGATGGTCAGGATCATCGACACTGAATTGCTTGTTTTGTTTTTTCTACAGGAAGCCACTTTTGGAGCAAAGTGAAAAAGGAGAAAAGAAAAGGGAGGGGGGGGGGGGGGGGGGGGGCTGTGATGGCTTGTTTGCAGACTAAGAGGTCCTCTGTGTGACGTTCATCTTCCATTCTGGGCCTAAATGAGCAGTTTAAGTTGAGGCTCAGTCAGTTTGTTGCCTGCCTGTGCTGTTACCTTCAATTGCTGAGTAAGATGTAGTGTGAGATCCACAGCAGCAGGAGTTCAATTGTGCAAGGTGAGTGTGTGTGTGTGTGTGTGCGCGTGTCTCTGTGTGTGTGTTTTTGTGTTTTTGTGCAGCCGACCCAAGAGGAGGCCATGCTTAGAATACAGCTATTGTTTCTGCAGGAGCATCAGCATGAGGGCTACAGTCTAGGTCAGAAGCTCTTCTTATTTATTAGAGCCACATGTGTGTGTGTAGGACTCAACCACACGGCATTTCCCTCATTATGACGCACACACAGCAACGTGGACACAAGAGGAAGTTTGTAGCTAAACCATTCACCAAAACACTACTGGAAAGCTCCCTGCTGAGCCCAAAAAAAAAAAAAGACATTACAAAAGTCTTTTCATTGATTGAAAACAGCCAAGCATGAGGTGTAAAATCTGTGCATTGCCCCTTTAAATACAGCAGCTTAAACTTGAATCACGGGATGACTCTGACTCTGATATTTATTCTTTGCGGTTGAAGATGGAGTGGTATAGAATTTACAGATGAAGGACAGGTGTTCTCTCTCTCTCTCTCTCTCTCTCTCTCTCTCTCTCTCTCGCTCCCTCTCTCCGGCCTGTTTACTACAATTCACCGCATGATGATTAACCTTGACATCGCTTGAAATAAGTTATTTCCTCTGATTCTGTCTCGTGTGCCGTTAATTGTTGATGTGTACCATCCATCTTCCCATTTGTTTAGTGACAGCGATGTGCACTGAACACTGAGTGTGGATCTCTGGGGCTCTTATAGTCATTTTGGCACCAAAAACAGGAATTACCCAGAAATCTGTGATCCTGTCAGACACAGAAGGACAAAGCCGTTGGCTGAAATATTAAGGTAGAAACACTTTCAGAAGTGGAAATGCTGTTCTGCATTGAGGATGTATTCGAGGCGAGCTGTGAAGAAAGAAAAACGATGTGACAAAACAAAATTCTTAACAACAGTTCAACTTTAAATATGTCTTAAAACGTTCCAGGAAAAACTAAATATTACATCTTTCTCTATTATTTTAATCAACAAAGCAAATTAAATAATCTTATGTTATTGCTGCTCGCAGCAATGCTTGAAGAGACGCTATTAACAAAACTAAGCATAGTGAGACAAAAGCTTAATCTTAATCGTTGAAAGACGTGTTTGGTCATTGGAGCAGGGGCTTTGTGGGGATGCCCCGAGTCCACAGACACGCCCTGGCTGAGCAGGATTACGAGATCCAGTGCCTTTTACCCTTTTTGCTCAGTTCGGTGGCAGACTTGGTGCTCACAGCTTGTGCGTCTTAATCTCCCTCGCGTGTCAGAACTTGTTTGGTTCAAACCGTTGGCTGCCACCACAGCTAAAACCGTGGAGGTCTTGAGAGTGAAGCGACTAGCCAAACGTTAAAGGGGTGTCCTTGCTGTGGCAATGAGCCCGTTTTCTCTCTAAAATGTAGGAATTTAATGGGGTGAAGGCTGACGGGTGCTAACGCACCGTGCTGACAGTGCAGCAAAGGACATCAATTGTGTTTTACAATTTGACGGAGTCTCTCTATTGATTGGGAGACGAGGGAGATAAATTTAGCTTTCACGATGCATTGGGGTCATGGCGCGTGCGAGGCAGCTGTTTGCTTTGCAGAATCTGAAGCAGCCTAATTTCTCAGCAGTTTGTTTTAAACGTGTAGGAACCATCATCAGGGGAAATCCTCTTCAAGTTTGTCCTCTGGAGATAAGTTCCCTTTTTTTAAACCATCTTGAAGACCTGCTTCACCCACACACTTTAGTCTTTGCATGTGTTTGGTCCATTTAACCCACATTCTTATTCAATTACTGTCCTCTGTATCACCCAGAGTTGACTGAACGTCCTCCAAGGTACGGCCATACCAGCATGCATTACTTTTCTTTCTTTCAGCATCTCTTGTACGTATAATTCAGGCCCTGAGCCTGCAAAGTATGAGATCAGTTTTTTTAAATCACGTTTGCTTTCAAATAATTCAGTCCATCTCCAATTTGTTGCCACACTATAAATTAGGCAGTGATTCCCATGAATCCCAGCTCTTTCCTCCGTCAGTCCAGTCGGAGGTAACTAGGTGTGGAGTAGTTGAACATGAGGAAGTCTAACTTGTAAAGCTGATAGAGCTGGACCTGCTGTTTAATGCTGATATTGCTGAAGAACTGGGCTGTCATGATGTCTGTGGTACGAGTAGACTTGGCGTAGCTTGGGAACCGCAGCGAGTCACCGACACCTACTAGCCGCAGCACATAGTTTGCATCCTCCTCCAGTGTCTCATACTTTCCCACCAGGTCATAATGGATGTGACATGGGTGGCAAAGCTGGTAGACAGTCTGCCAGTGTTCGTTGAGTGGGCCATCACGCTGTGTGGCTGGATCCACAAGGTACTCAGCGAATTCCTTGAATTTGACATCAGCGCCGTTGAGCAGGGCGTCCTGTGTGGCGTTCTTGCGGTAGCGCCGAACTATGCGGGTGCCAAAGCGTTTGTGGAAGGACGAGTTGTACTTGAGGGTAAACTTGTTGCGATATGCTGAGACCAGCCTCTCAAAAGGCTCACGAACAAAGAGGAACTTGAGGTAGTTCTTGAGGCGGTGGTTAATCTCAGCGATGTTGTACTGGTTCAAAGTCTTTAGGTTGGAGGGAACATGGGCTTCATTGGAAGGAATTTCCATTGGGTCACTGTGGAAGTGAAGCAAAAGGGCAGTGAGGAAACGAAAAGGAGATTTACCTACAACACGTGTCCTATGGAAGTTTTATTCTATGTAAAAGTTTGGAAGGAGGGAAAATCCCTTTCCCCCTCACTCTCTATTGAGACTTCCAGTTCAATGAACCCTGTCACTTTCTAATGATGTCACATTAGCCAATAACTGTTACCACTCTTTAAGTATTCTACCTTTCAGAACCATGGCTGCACAACCCGCCTCCCTCACAATACCATCTTATTCTGAAAGACAACCCAGTAATGTCAAGTACTGCTATTCACATGTAGGGTGATCCAGGCAAGTCAACTGTCAACTTCCGTGTCCCGACTTACTCCAAGGGGACTTCTTCTGTCTTGCTTTCATTGACCAATATTGGGGTCTAATCTGTCTTTTCTGTTATCACTTAATAAATGTTCTTATGCACATCCTTATTGATTTGTCCTTACGAAAATGTCAGAGCATTGAATGTAAAAGGAAAACGACTGGCTCCTTGAATGTTCGAAGCTTATTTGGCAGTCATGAAGTAGACTTACCTGTATTTACCCCGTCCTGTGAGCACCATCATGACACGTTTCCAGTTGGTACATGCCACCTTGGGGACGTAGCAGTAGATGAGCTCATGGTCCTCATCCACCACAAGGTGTTTAAGATCTCCAGGTGTCAGGACTCGTCGCTTGTGGCTGGATGCGCTGTAAACTCGACAGGCATCCACCACCTGATCCCTCCTGGCTTGGTGGAGGACAGCCATTCCTGAAACCTCCGGCTAAAAGGATGGTGGTAGAGAAAGAGAGATACTGTATGTTTACAGGAGGTAATTTTTGAAAAAAACAAAAAATCCAACTCAGGGACCATTATGGTGAGCATCTTAACTCCTAGGCAATTAGGATGACCCCTGTTAATCATTATTAATAGATGCACTTGCACTAGTCCCTTGGTAGCTAAATCATCCAGGTTGTAGTTTTCCCAAAGGTGCTGTTCGCTGGCATCTGGACTTATTTGTAGCTCTTGACTTGAAGTTTCACTTCTCATCTAAAAGGCTTTATCACGATAACTGACATTGCTGATTATGAGATCGGCAATAGGCAAACAGTGAAAATTTTGAAGAATTTAAATCTAAATATTGCTTTGTTTATCACTTTCTACAATGTGGAAATTAACTGAAATGACGAACAGACATTGAAGCATGAACAGTGATTAGCGCTGCTGCCTCACAGCTAGAAGTTTGAGGGTTTATGCTCTGGCCAGCAGTGACCTCTCTGTGTGGAGTTTCCTCCGCTGACCAAAGTGTTATAATAAGTTTAATTAGTGAATCTAAAGTTGCCCGTAGGTGTGAATGTGAAATGTATGACTCTCTGTGGCACTGAGATAAACTGCTGTACCCCCAGTGTACCCCACCTTTTGTCCGATAACAGCTGGCATAGGCTCCAGTCCCCCTACAACCCAAAAGTCAAGCGGAGGCAGTTAATGGATGGATGGACATTTGTATGTATTTGAACAACATCACATTATTTGCAAAATGTAGTCACAGTGTATAAGCCATATGTGTTACTGTATAATTTCCTTTATACAACTAAACCGGAACCGAAGACAGAAAGATAGGCAGACAGATATTGAGTCTTATTAATCATATTATCATACTAATCTCTTTACTGACTCCATCTTTCTCCCTTTGTGAGTTGCTCCCCCGACTGATAGAGATTAGTCCAGGGGTATAGGGGAAAATAATGATATTGAAGTATATTGCAGATACTGAGTGTTCAATATGCAAAGATTCAGTGAGCTTTCATTCATCTAAGGCATATTTCATATTTACAGTGATGCTTGTGATGAAGTGAGCCCACAGGGAGGAATGAAAAAAGTCTGAGGCAGAGAGCAGCCGGAGGACAAGACGGTTTTTTTTCATGTCTCCTGATTATTTTTCCTTCAGGTCTGAATTCCTCTTCAGGTTACTGCCCTGATTCCCCTCGTGGAGTCTAAGCCCATTGTACTGTGGTCTGCATCTTTGCTGCCCCATTCAGTGCTAAACAGGTTCCTGAGTGAGTGGGAACGCGTGTTGCTGACATTTCATGTTGAAATAACTCCAGGCCCACAGCAAAGCATTCTATTTGAAGGCAGTTTGACTGAAGTGGTTTGTATGAATTTCTCTTTAAGATCACTCTCCAAATGTCCCGACACAACAAGATAACATTGGCTTTTTCTCCTTTTTTGTGCACTTTCGCCTAAAAACTTTCAGCTTCAAATCCGACATTCCAAGTTGTCGAATGACCTTTCAAAGCATTTTACTCTCGACAAGGCATAATGCTTCATGAACATCTCTTCTCGAGGCCTCATTTTGTATCCTTCCACCTTCTCTCTCTGTGTGCTCCCCACACACAAGGTATGACAGCGCTGTGTGAACAGTAACACTGACTTTTTTTTTCCCACTGAAAGACATCGAGCTATGATTCACACGAATGTTGCAGGGAGCATGTGCCGTCTCATCTCAGAGGAAGACAATTGCTGTAACAAGACTAAACGAGACAAGGGACAGAATCTTGTCATCTCCTGCTCTGCCTCACTTTCCTCACTCCTTATCGCTCTTCTTTACACTGAATTACTTTCTGCCATTTAATCTCCTCTTTCAGCAGCACACACACTGGTTTCTTGTGCAGTTTTGATGAAAGAGGGAGGATGAGAGGAAGCAATGAGAGCGACAATGAAGACATGGCAGAGGTGAAGTGTCGACAGAGTCTGAGGAGAAACTGTGATGGAGGCCACTGACCTCTGACCATGTCGAGTAGTTCCCATGGGAGATCAGAAACCATTACTTGCCTATTTGCATGCATACTTCCACCTAAATCCCTGTGGACATGAACTAGTGGGTCAGCATCAGATAGGAGGCAGCCAAAGTCATAAACTATAGCTATAAATGTGTTTAAAAGTGAGCAGCTTCACATTATGTGGTCAATTTAGTTTGATCTCTTCCGAATGGTCAAAGTCCCAGAAGGGCCTCAAACCTTCAGCTCAGCAGTTTTCCTGTGCAGCTGCACTATATAAAGAATGACTGTAGCTTTACTGTACAACAATATGACATATTCATTTACATGTGATTCATTTACAAATTCTGTACAGTACATTATTCTTCGTTCTTAATTTTCACACAATATTTCCTCCGAAGGTTCTTGTGAGTTTAATATGTGATCCTGTGAATCAGCGTGGAGTGGAGTCTTCCAGAGCTCTTCTGACCATATTTATTATGGTTGATAGAAAAAAGCTGCTTGGAAGCATGAAAGGGGGAGTTGTGTGTCTACGTATATTAAAAAAGAGAGTTCAAGGCTGGTTACTCAAAAGGCAGACGGCCACCCAGGCACGCTGCTTCCTCAGGAGCTCCATAAAACATGCGTTAAAGGTCTCTCACCTGTCTTCATAATTAGAAAGGTGGTTTGCAGATGCTAATTCTTCATCTGCCTTCGCTGTGCATTGCGAGAGCGGGAGGTAGAGCGGTTGTCGGTTCGATCCCTGGCTCCTCCGGTCAAATGTCACAGTGTCCTTGACGAAGACACTGAACCCCAACTTCTTTGCTCTCGGTGAGTGTTGAATGAGAAGCAGTGTACGCTCCCACTAAATCCCACTGACTATACCCACCACAAAATACAATTTGAGTTTACTAAAATGTGACCAAATTAGTAGTAGTCCCAGATAGATGTACAGCATTTTGCCACATCTTTACATTTGGTTTATGGCCAGAAGTGTTGTATTTAATGCTTATTAGCAGATGTTAGCATGCTAAAAACCTAAACTGAGTATAATGTACATTTCGGATACATTTCGGATACTTACTAATCGTTGTCACATTGTGTCATCACAACAGCTTTGCAATGCAAATTTTCTGATCTCTAAAACGGGGAGCATTGCATTGTGGGATACTTTGATATAGCGGATCAATTTACACACTCAACATTTGGACGCTACTACTTTGTACTATATACTGAGTACACAGCCAATGTTTTACAAGTGTTATATACGGAAGGACAAGTATTCAGTAAGTCTCAGAGGACACACCATGATATTTGGTGGAATTAGTGAACGTTATCTTAAACGCACCAGGTACTGTACTTCAATGTTCCCTTCTTAAAGCCGAACACACTGCACAGAGGTGCAAAGGGGCATCAGTCCAACACATGTTTTCTTTTTGGCCCCCTAAAAGGTTAATCCCGTCTTCAGACTTAACTATAGATCAAAAGTCTGATGAAAATCTAACTGCACAAAGCTGCACTGGCACTTTGAATTAGCATACATATGGAACCATCTTTTTATCGATAATTTATTCCTTAGAAGGTCTGAAATATGTTTGAAATGGCGTTGGGGAGAGAATAAGATGCTAATGCATCATGATTTGCAGCCCGGGGATTCTGCAGAGCACCAGAACCGTCGAGAAGCTGCCTGAAACATCCCCACCTCCGAAAAATAATGATATCTGTTTCCCGTCACAATTTAACTGCTGGTAATTAGACATTTCCTTAATTGTTCAGCCCTGTTTGTTTTTCTGAAGGTCTAATGTGGTGCTGCTTCTGGTATTTACACTCCTCTGCGTCTGGAAGATTTAAATGTGTCTGGAAAAAGGTGAAAGACTGTGGAGAACCGGTCTGTAGGAGAACTGGGGAATTTAGTCCCGTCCAAAGTGAATAAAGCGAAAGCAGAGTGCTGCAGCACAATGTATCCATACTTTTGTCTGATGTCAGCTTCTCTCTCTTCTCTAAAGTGTTAAAGTAATCTGAACAGAGATCAGCAGCATTTATCAAAGCACCCATCTTTATGACACATACACACATCTCGCACCGGGTTACAATGACGCTCCCTAACCCGATGGTTATTTACACTGTGAATAACCATCACGGCTAAATGTCCGACCACAAACCTTCCATTAACTATCTAGAGTCACAAAACCAAGTCTTAACCCCCAAACAGCCCTTTGAAATGATGAACATCAGCAACATGTCCAGTGATGGTTTTGAGCCCAAAAAAGTCATGTAGACACACACACACACACACACACACACACAGAACACTAAAGCCAGTCTGTGTCTCTAACTCTACTTACAGACTGGCATTCATTGCAGACAGGAATAAAGCTGCCAGTGTACCAAACACTCACACACACACACCTGATTTTCTGCTGCATGATGCTTCACCTGACTCTCTGCAGAAAGCTACAAGGCGAGGCCCTTCTATAAAACCTTGACAGTGCTGACGGTTTATGAGGCGCATTCATCCTTTCCACTGAAGCCGGCGGCACATTAACTTTCCATAAAGTCATTTATGAGACGTGGGACCAGCAGAGGGAGTCTGGGCCTGCCACTGGGGTGATCCCGCTGCTGACCACCTGCACCCAACGTGACACGGAAAAGACCAGAGGAAATGTTTCTTCACCTTTATTTATCCAGGGAAAGGACTGAGAACACACGCTCTGTTTCTGTAATAGCCTGCTTCACATTCATGCAGCTGCACACATTCGTACCTGAAAAAAAAGCCGCTGACGGCAACACAAATGTACTGAAGGAGGGGTCGAAGGATAAATATATTCATCAAAGGCAGACATTGCAAGTGATAATAATGGGGCCACTGTTACATTTTTCATTAAAAAAAATTAAATAAATACATTTATGTAGTAACAAGTATAAACAAAGTAAAATGAGCTTTTACCTATTATACAGCCGATTTAATAATTAATAAAAATTATTAAATAAAGGGCAATTTCCCAGATTTTCAACTTGCATTTCTACGGTTTGGGGAGTCTATTACTCTTCCTGCTGGCTTCCACATATATAAACTTTCTCCTTGGCTTCCAGTTGACAAACTCCACTAGAAGACATAATGAGGTTTTTACTTGGTGTTGTAGTCTCCACCATAATTCCTGCAGATGACATAATCTGTCTCTCTGGCGAAAGAAGGTTTTAAAAATGAGATTAGTGCATATACATTCAGACTATGCTTGCACTCAAAGCCCACATACAAAATTAAAGATTAGCGTTAACTTTATTGATCCCATTGGGAAATTGTGTCTGTAAAACCTGCTCAGAGCTACAGTCTTGTGAGTTCTAACCACTTTACATCCCCAAAACAGCAACAAAGAAAACTTTAAAGAAGTAAATGTACTGATTCATGGTCTTTGTGCTTTGCTTTATGATGCTTATTACATAAGGGCTCAGCAGGGAGGCAGAGAATAAACACTGTGTGAAAGCCATATTGTTTGTTTGGCTTTATCAACCTGTGGGGTTTGGACATTTCCCAGAGACTTTCCTAACCATAGCTTCCCTAACTTTAATCCACATCACCACTCTAAAATCATTTTATCATATAAACACAGATACACCTAATAATGCGGCTGATTGCGAATCCCTTTCTTTTTAAGTGGAATCAAATAGAAGAGAAGTAGTTTAGCCCATTGAACATAGGATGGAATAAGGATAATATTTTACTTCAGGCACTTATTTGTAAGCTGCTCTGAAATGCGGAGCCCTAAGGACCAAGCTAACAAATCATCACCAGTAGAGGTTTTAACGCAGAGTTTTACTGCTTGCTAATGGTCTAATTCGCACTTCACACTTACAGAGGTATTACTCTTTGGCCACTGGATCATTTACTGTTAGTCTTGAGGTAATTCACAAAATGCCATGTGAACATTAATTTTCTATCAACAGCTTCAGTCTTGCCCTGAAAAAAAACTACATTGGAAAAGTTTGAGTAGTATAATGACTTTGAAGAGGTGTACTCTGTAATTTAAGTGTGTCCTTGAATGCACCACCTGCCTTTAGTAGATGTTCGAAAAACCTACCCGTCTCTCAGCTGCATAACCACATACTGCACCATAGTAAAACTGCGATCAACATCGCACTGAAGGATTTGAACACGAGCCCTCCAACCTACAGCTGTGCACGTAAACACACTTATCACACAATCATGTAAACACAGAATAATGACTTAATTGCGCTGTGGTCATTTCAGGTGAAGTTTCTAGGATATGTGACACCTGGGTAAGTCTTACTCTCCCTGTCCCACGGTCACAATAACCCTGTAACCTAAACTCAGAGACGTCACAGGAGAAAGTTAGCCCGCTGGAACCAGAAACTAATCGAGATAAACACGGCATTATCATTTGAATGGTGCTGTGAAAACCGGGCCAGAGGAAGAATAAACAGCTTTACTAATGTTGTAGCTGCAGACAATAGACGTGCTTAATATTTGTATATGTATATTGATGTTTGTGCTGCTACAGCTGCAGAAAAGACTGTTTGTGCACATAAAATTACCTAAAGTATGTATGTGTGTGAGTTTGTGTGTGTCAGTATAGCTCAAAGAGAAAAGTGGGGGGATAATTATAGCACCACAGACAAGATAATCACAAACTGCTAGAACTTTCCCTCTGAGGCCATCAAAGTCTCCCTCCTCAGTCATGATCACATGGTGTGTTTCCCTCTGGGAGCACGAAGAAGGCTTCACTGTACTCTTTACATTGAAATGAGGACGTGGAAGGTTCCCAGATTGATGGTCACCCCCCCCAAAATGGCGCCATGAAAATGTTCAAGCCTTCATTACTTAGAAATCACGTTTTGTAATCTCAGCCAGAAAACACCAGATTTAATGCTGGGCTGACTCCTCGTATAGTAAAGATTGGTTTAGATTCATGCCCCCCCCCCAAAATGTAAACAAATATTATTAAATATATTATTTTTCTTTAAAGTTCCAGTGATGTTGGGGTTTGGGTATGAGTGAGATGGCTTTGTGCCGCTCAGGTTCACCGAAGTTACAGATAATTCAAATAACGAACGAAGATACAGCTGCTGCGCCACCTGTTTAAATTGTGCACACACCTCACATCAATTGTACTGCTGTTTGTCAGTCACAGCAATTAAATAAAGTCAAAGAAATAAAGCTGTTCTACATTTAATTCATCATTGTCAATGACAGAGTGTGTCTGAAAACCCCAGTGTTTAGGACAAGACAAGAGTTTCCAGCACTGTGATGCTGAAGGAGACAGAACTGACATCCACGTCACACCCTGACAGCGTTTAGCTCTACTCACATTGGGGCTAATTTACCCCCTGCTATTGACTCGTGCACATATCAGAGCTTGTTGGCAGACAGACAGCTCCTCAGAGGACAGTCCTGTCCAATTAATTGTAGGTATTTTAATAACAGAATTCTGGACTGATGCAATAGCTGTGTGGTTATTCAGCTTTGACAATTAAAAGACTATAATATAAATTTAATTTGAGAACACTCTTCAGTTTTCCCAATTTTTGTTAACTCTGTTCCTGATTGATATGTTTATTTGGAATTTTGGCAGCATCTGTCTCAGATTAGTTTTTTCCTCCTTTGACACCTTATGTACCTGATGCACCAACCGTTAGGTAGAAAAAAATGAAAGTCATGAATTAGTTGTCCTTGGTATTATAGTTTTTACAGTTGACACAACAAAAGCCATATCTAAAGCCTCTTACTGTTACCGTCATCATGTATTAAAGGTAAAATCACAATATAACTTCCTTCATCGCCTTCTACTTTAACATTGCCGTGACAGTTTTTGGTTAGATGGTGACAAATATGTTCAGTTTTTGAAAGTCAGCATTTGAAAAACTTTAATTGTTCTTCCTAAAGCTATTAGTTAAAGTGTTTGTGTGTGTGTGTGTGTGTGTGTGTGTGCCTCTGTAACTGTTTGATTCCAGGGACATTTCATCAGCTTCTGACTTTCCAAAAGACTGTTTGTGGTAAAGTGCAATAAACAGCTTCTCTTAGAGAAGGAAAACTTTCCATAAATGTCAACATTTAATCTCGGGGAAAATATATTTGAGCTAAATTTAAACCTTAAAAAAAAAAAAAAAACAATGAGAATAGGTAACAAAAGCAATCAGCCTAATGTCTTCCGCTGCAAAACATGCAACAAAGCTCGATTTGAGCTCTGTATGTTGTTATTTCACGATTTTGAAAACACAGGCGTGTAATGTCAGGATTGTGAAACATTTCCCTTTGATTATGATAAAACTAAAAACCCACGTTCTCTGTGGCCTCTTGCATCGCACAGCCTCTTCTCTCTGCACAGTTTATCTTCTCAGCCAGCAAAACAGAGTGCTCATCTCCTCTAAATCCCCTTGTCTCTTTCCTTTCACCACCTTTCTTCAGGCCTGTTCATATACAGCCCCCAGAGATAGACAGAGACAAAAAAAAAAAAACAGCAAAGCCTCCTCTTCTAAATCCCTTTGTCTTTACACCCAGAATGACTTATCCAGCTTCCCACTAACACATACAGACATATCTTAAACCCATATGTTCTCTGCTCTGGTGGTTTTTTTTGCAGCAGAGCAACACTCAGGCAGCTGCTTTGCCATCTTTGCTGTGGGTTAAAGGTGGGACGGTTCTTTCGAGTCCATGCCAGCCTTTGCTGTTGTGTTCCCGCATAATCCAATTCCAGATCGGGGGGGGGAGGAAGTGTCAGAACATACACAAACACACACACACACACACACACACACAATAAACTAATGTGAAGGGATTGTGGGGTTATCTGCAGCTGGTAAAACAATACTATACGGTGATACAGACACATGGAAACATTCCCTTCCCTCACTCAATACATTAATTTACGAAAGGCTAAAATGACCTCTCTGCACATCCCATGATCTCCAATGAGTCAGTTCAGCAAGGACTGATGACCATTCATGCAGGCCTAAACGGCTGACTGAAAGAATGAGAATATGGATGTTCACAGGGACATATAGAAAAAGCTTCATAAAAACAAACCAGCAAAAGTATCTTCATATCTCTGCTCGAAAGACAGGAAGTCCAGCTGGGCTTTGAGACTCCTTGGGAGACAGAGTTACAGTTATGAAGCTGAATATAGCACAGATGTCAGCAGGTGCACAGTGTTTTTACTGCCACACAGGAAAAAAGAATCTCTACTGTCCATTTATGTCTATGTGCAGCAGCATGTGTCCATCACCGTTCCTGAAAGCTACGTTACCTACTGTAGCTTGGAATCCGAGTTCTTCAGTTCTGGGCTGCAGATCTGACAAAGTGAAAAAACACTCGAGGAAAAACCTGAATAAAGTAGAGGAGAAACATCGCGATTTATCAATCAACATCGCCATCTTTCCCTAACTTTAACCAAGTAGTTTTTGATGTCTACGCCGTGACCAACTGACCTCACTTCCATTCCAACGATACCCAATTAGTTCTCACATTAGGCTTATTGGCCACTGTGGGACTGTGCACATCCTTCCCAACAGCCTCAGCTCTCTGACTGGGTGATATTGGGGTGTACATGCCTCTGTGAGCCAGCCTGGGATTACTGGTAATAAGAGGAGAAACCTTTCCACAAAGACGGATAGTTATTCCTGTAGATGATATCTAACCATTGCAAGTTAAGCTGATGAGAGGACCTGAAGCCTAAGATGTCACAGATGTTATCTAGTCTCTGACATTCTGGAAGGACACACAATTGATGATTAGATTTTAAAAAATATATTTAAAAAAAGCAAAAAAAGACAAACAAAGCACAGATTTAAGATGAGGCCCTGGGTGGAGTATAGTCTACAGAGGAATATGGAGGTGACATCTACATTACCTTCTGTAGTTAATGTAGATTCTTTATAGTAATTTTGAAAAACATACAGGTAACTGTTAGCAATAACAGGATAAAAAATGTTGTCTCCTCTGCCTCCCTGCAGAGATGAATAAGGTATCAGGTATGGTATCAAAGTAGTTTTATTAGTTTTATTAGTATGAGTTTATTAGTATGAGGGCAGTATTGGACCTGATGACTGATACTGGGATCCTGAACATATTCACATTCACATTCAGGAAAAATATGACAACATGAAGTATCATGCAATGAAGAAGTAATGCAGTCCCCATATGAATGAATGTGGTATCTGGATGAACTGGAGACTCTTTCTACGATTCTTTAACGACTGTTTAAGGAACCTATGAGAGAGGTACACTGTCTGGAAAGTCCCTCAGAATTTTGCATTTGAACTTTTCTCTCTTCGTCTCTTTCGACTTACACTCCGTATTGTCCCTGAAGGCCTAATACACAGCCCCCCAGAGCTGCTGATGAGAGCCTGTTTACACTACTACGATGTTTCATCTGCTGGTGTGTTTAGAGCAAAAACACAGCACAAGGGGTTGTAATAGTCCCAGTCAATGTAGTACAACTGAAACGTTTTAGGACAGCAGCAAATGGGGAAAACATGACGTTCGTGTTCCAACTTTTTTGCTTTCACACATAAAGTTAATCTACATCAAACTTTTCTCAGAATAAAGACACCTCATTTTATTTGTGCCCCCTGTGGTGCCAACCCCAGCTGTCTACATACTTTAATGAAGGGCTGCATTTCTTTCACAGTGTGAACACAGCCTTAACTATTAGACTATATTTTCCGCATCAGTTTTATATGTAGCTCTGTCCAAAACTATATAAAGGAGTATGCTAAGCAATATGCCTAATATATAGTAGTTAGCGAGTCTGAAACTGACTTATTTTCCCAATATGTGTTATCTTATTGGACGGCAAGGTGGTGGAGTGGTTAGCACTGCCCCCTCACACAAGTTCCCCAGTTTGAATCCAGGCTGGTCCACCAGGGTTTCTGGCTATGCTTGCTTGTATTTTCTCCTTCTCCTCTGGTTTCTACAGTCCAAAGACATACAGTAAGGTGAATCGTGTTTTGTGTGAGTGTAAAGGATTGTCTGTCTCTGTATGTCAGCTTTGAGATACACTGGTGACCTGTCCGGCATGTACTGACTGTTCACCCGATGAAAACTTGCATGAACAATCCCCCACGACTCCTAATAAGCGGTTAAGAAGATCGATGGATGGATCTTATGTCTTTGAACCACACATAAATAGAAATGTACAATTTCTTTACTTGTACCACTGCACACCTCATTAACTTTACATTTCAACACTAAACCGAATCAGAAAGCTAAAGCCAGCCACTGGAAAGTAGAAATTTCTTTGCCAAAATGTGTCAAAAATGTCCTTCACTCAGATGAATGAAGCAATTTTTCACAAGGACACACACACGTGCAGGCACCACATGCACACACATTCTCTTGATAGCTCTTTCTTGACCACCGACCCCAAGCACCCTTCTAAAGTTTACTCTAGCGTCAGGAACACCCCCTGTGCACACAGAAATATACCAATAGCACTGGAGCAAATACGTGGAAAAATCCTGTATGGAAAATGAACCTATGGTGCAGACTATCTATGTCCACCTGGTCTAATCTTAGCCGCCCAGAAATCCACTTAAAGCCGCATGTACTGTACATGTTAAAGGTGTCCAAAGATAAATGGCCACTAGATGAAAAAAAGGGCAGAGAAAAATGTGAGAAAGTATGAAAGTCATATCGAGACGATAAAGGACAGGAGAGGCAGAGCACTGGGAATAAAGGACAGTGGGACGTGTGAGGGGAAAGACAGGCCAGGGTACGATGCAGAAGAATGAGGCATGGACTTGGAAGGTGACAGATAGTGAGGGGATGAGAGAACAGCACCACACTACTGATATATACAGTATATACTTTATACAGGTACTTGGATAAAGTACTGCACCTGGCAAAGGACGTGTTGCAGGATTTAGTTTAGAAAGTGTATATTTTATAACCCTTTCAACCCCTTTTCAACATTAAGACTCCACTGCTGTAAGTTCAGTTTCTTGAAACTGCTTAAACAGTTTAAGTTGCCTTTTGTCAGAAATATCACTGCATGCAGGGATCATTTTTTAAAGGAAGACTATTATTTATATGGAAGAGAAGACACAGGCAAACTGAAAACCAGTTTGTCCTGTATACACTTTACACATTTAAAGTACTTGCACTGTGCTTCTTTATTTCCAATTCATGCCACTATATACAGTAGATATAAAAAAACACATCTCTACAAACTCATCTAAATGAGTCAAAAACCAATAAACTGAACTGTAAAAAAAAAAGATTATTGAAATACAGGATGGAATTTCTAGTCATTAAATATTTCTCCGAGTACTGTTGAATCCATTATTAGGAAATAGAAGGAGCATGGTGCATGTGTTAATCATCACAAACTGGGTTACCGTGCATGAAGGACACTAATCTAGGAGGCCACTAAAAAAACCTATGACTCCTTTGAATTACAAGCTTCACCAGCTGAAATGGGAAAGACTGTATATACAACTGGTGGCCCAGCTTCTGTCTCGTCTGATGCCCAAAAAGCTAAATTTTAGCCTAGTCAGACCTCAGCTATGGGCCGGTAGATACCGGCTCCACATGCCAGTGAGTTCAGTAGCTCATTTTCATGGAATATTAAGTGCTAAACGTCATTTATCTTAGGGAGAAAACCAAGAAGGCGGGGAAAAGATCGTGGGCTGGGTGAAAAAAAAAAAAAAAAAAAAGTAAAATGACTTGGACAAATGAGACGAATCCGTACTCCTAGTGGGAACATTTCCTATCACATTTTAACTTGTAAAGCTGTGAATATGGCTGCCTTTGTGCATTAAATCCCACCTCGTGCAGCTTTAATAGTAACCATTAACAGTGGGTGTTCTGCTGCTGTAGCTAAGCCTCCTAAAACCTCTGCCGTTCTCCCACTGTGTCTCTTCACTGCAAACCAATAAACCAATAACCATAATGACCAATAAACCAGAAATTCCATTACAACTGAAAACCCATAATATGCTTTCATTTCATGCAGGCAGCCGTGTAGTTAGAGCAGCGTTGCCATCATGCTCTTTTTTTTTTTTTTTTAATCTATTTTTAAATTGGGAAATGTGAAATGAAGTGAGGCTCCACTGATAACGTCACAGCCGCAAAAATCTCCATACTTTATCCCATCCTCTCTGTCCTGGAGGGAGACTTCAGCGAAACATCTGTCCTTCGTTTTCATTCATCATTGTCTTTTTTTCCATTCGTGAAAGACTTATATAAGTCTATATAATGAGTTGGACATAATAGTTTGATTGTCTTAGGCCTTAGAAGAGATGGACGGACATTATGCCGATGCCATCTGCTGGACTTTCCATTGGACAAGTCAGTGTGGACACTGCTGTGGCCTCTAAGGTAACATTTAGGCACCGGTATTTCTGAAGAGGGACAAAAAAAAGGTCTGAGACAACTAAAATTGGTCTAGCACTCAGGCGGTATACAAACAAATGAAACTGAGCTTAAATAGAAGCCAGCTGAGGTCAGCGTCTCACAGCTGGGTGAGGAGGAGTGTACAAATAGGAACAGATGAGGGCTGAGATAGAGTGGCACAAAGAGAGCAGCTATGGGAACATTAGCCTCTTACCTGTGTGGGGTTGTAGAGCTCCTGCAGTGCATTTCGAGACCCTTTCCTACAGCACCCATCCACCACAAAGGGGTTCCTCCGCATGACTGCAACACAAATGAGACACTAATAAAAAAAGAGGATTTCAAATCCAGTCGAAAAAAAAAGGGGAGTTTTTGGGCCCAAAAAACATGTGTGGGGTTATTTCAGTGAAAAGTTCCTCAGCTGAACAGCAAAATCATGGGCTGCACATAGTCAAACAAGCTTGGACACACACACTTTTAATGTTTTTAAGGTGGATAAGGGTCAGCGTGGCCACTTTGAGCAGTCTGCAGCCACACAGCAAAACACGACGCACTGTGTGCAGACGTACACAAGAAGTAGAAGTACACAAACTCAATACTAAAGTAAAAGTGCAAGTATTGACCGAAAAACGTACCACTTCATATCTTTTACTCAAGTAAGCAGATTCTCTACATTTTACTTAAAGTACAAAAGTGAAAGTACTCCACTAAGAAACAATGTATTTTTAACGATACTTATTATGATAATTATGGCAAAACATGTGCATTAATTAATAAAAACTAAGGGTCAAAGGTCACTGTTGGTATAGGTGGAGCTGAATTTAATCACTTTATGTGCTGACAGGTGGTTAACCCCAAATGATACATCAGCGTTTATTATTTCCTCATATTTTTATAATTTGATATTTTTACATTAAAACAATCGTTTTAATGGCGTTAATCTGTTCACATCCATCTTTTCTTCTTAGACTCAAATGTCTTTAGTGTACAGCAAACACCATTACATTTGCCTGTCCAATACCTCTGGAGGTTTTTTCCACTCTCTTGTGTGTGAAATATGAAATCTGTGTCATGCTAAAACTTGTAATAGTAACACTAAGTTAAAAAGAGATATTTACGGTACACAGCGGTGTGTATGTGTGTATGATTTTACACCTTATGGGTTCTGATAAATATTATGTAGCCTTACTTTAACAAAGTTTAGGAATCTTTAATTGCATTGTGGTAATACATAAATACTGTATATCTAACCATAGTGACTGATTTTTATTGACTTTGGTCGCTTGTCCTCTTGGCAGATTGTTACAGCTAGAAGAACTCTTAGACAGCTACACTGTTTGACATGGCGACTCAGTTTGATGAGGACTTGTCCTCAGAGAGCCCAATCAAGAACTTTTTTGTCTCCTTACTCTAATGATGGAGAGAAAAGTCATATGATTGCAAGGGTCAGTCCTTCACTGTGCTACGTTGCTGTGACTGATGCAAATGAAGTCAAACTTCTTTGCGTATTGTCGTGGACACTTCCTCATCAAGGCAACCACTTTAGGAACCATCACTTTAAATGACAAACTGCTGCAAGTATGACAAAGCTACGAGGATAAATAATGAGACCAGTGACTATATGCCAAGGGCGAAGCTATAGTTCACCGTTTGTTTGGCTGGATCTCAGCTCTTTACACAACTCGATACAGAGCAGTGGCTGCTGGCAGCAGCTCGCTTGGCCCCAGCCAGCACACTCTCTCCAATTGCTGTGGATGGAAAAGCACTTCAAGGACGTCACAGAATTGACAAAGAAAATGAAGCACTAATAAGAAAGCCAGGGATTTCAAGTCGGTTTTTTATACATCACCTGCCTCATGTTTAAGGATGAGCTTGTGTTCCTACCATCAGGATTGCTGATGTGGACAACAACTGATGATGCATATTCACAATTTTATACAGTTCATTTGACATAAAAAATTATATATTGAGCAATTTGGAATCGAACATGTCTGAGCAAATGAAAAGGGAACAAATTGACAACAGTTTCAACAACTGATGAAAAAGATTTTTTTTTTTTTTTGGATTGTTCCAGGTCCTCACATCACCCAGCTAGCTGCTTGTCCTATTGTATCAATAAATGATTCACAGTCTTACTGAATATCACATTGCAAAATCTTAACGGAATCTTGCTCACATAGAGCTTCTTCTTTACGCTTCTCTTTTATTAAACATTATCACAACAAAACAGAACAAAAGAAAAAACTAAGCAGAACATCCAACAGAGGTCATTTTTTTCTCCTCAGGAGACATCAGAAACAGAGACAACAGAAAATTCTGTTAGATCTTAGTGCTGCATTTGATACCATTGATCACAACATTTTATTACAGAGACTGGAACATGTTACTCGTTACTCTAGACGACATAAGTCTGGCCTCCAGTACCACTGCAAGGAACCTTGGAGTCTTTGACCAGGATTTGTCCTTTAACTCACATATAAAACAAATGTCTAGAACAGCTTCTTCTTCCACCTACGGAACATTGCCAAAATTAGAAGCATCCTGTCTCAAAGTGATGCCGAAAAACTGGTCCATGTATTTGTTACCTCTAGGTTGGACTACTGTAATTCCCTACTTTCAGGATGCCCCAGTTACTCCTTAAAGAGCCTGCAATTAATCCAAAATGCTGCAGCAAGAGTGCTGACTGGAACTAGCAAGAGAGATCATATTTCACCTTCACTAGCTTCTCTCCATTGGCTTCCCATTAAATCTAGAAGAGAATTTAAAACCCTGCTTCTTACATATAAAGCTCTGAACGATCAGGCTCCATCATATATAGAAGACCTCATAGCACCATATCATCCCAGTTGACCACTTCAATCTCAGAATGCAGGCCTACTTGTGGTTCCCATTATTCCCAAAGGTAGAATGGGAGGCAGAGCCTTTAGCTATCAAGCTCCTCTCCTGTGGAAACAAGCTCCCAGTTCTGATTTGTGAAGCAGACACCCTCTCTACTTTTAAGTCTAGGCTTAAAACCTTCCTCTTTAATAAAGCTTATAGTTAGTTATAGTCATGCTGTTATAGGCTTAGACTGCTGGGGGACCCCCCTCCTCCACTCTCTCCTCTCCTCTCACTTCATAATTGTAACTACTATATGACATTAACTCCGTGTGTTTTCTCCCGTAGTTGTCTTTGTCCTTCTCTGTCTCCCTCTCGCTGTCCCTTTCTGCAGGTGTCCCCTAGCTTTGAAGCTGTGTGTCTTCCAGTGTGTAGCTACTGGTCCTACCAACCTGCCCGGTGTTTTGTTGTTGCTTTTGTTGGTCTTTTTCTTTTTTCTCTTCACTTTCCATCACTCACTCATTTAAAATGAGATATTGGAATGCATTAAATAACACAGATGGTCATAATGTTATGCCTTGTTGGTTTATGTACAGGTTTATTATATATGGAAATGGAAAAACCCATTATACACATTTGCAAATATCAGTAGTTTGTAAATACTGTATTTCCAGAAATGTTGGTAAAACATTAAAAATGCCACAAAGAGTAAGAGGCACAAAAGAAACTATAAAATAAGGCAATACGGCAAAAACAGAGTCAATACAGTCAATAGAACCACAAATGGAGTCAGTGTGACCATAACCACAATGAAAACAGCCACAGACTTAATTTTAAAATGAACAGTCTGAATGACCACAACCATGGCATATTAGTCCATTTTTTATTTATTTTTTTGTCCTTTCAGCTTTATCCCTTGAATTCAGGGTCACCACAGCAAATCATTTGTCCGCATGTTGATTTGGCACAGTTTTTACGCCGGGTGCCATTCCTGACACAACCCTCCCCAACTTCTACTGGGCTTGGGGCCGGCACTGCACGGCTCGGGAGGGGAATGGGAAAGTATTCACATCTAATTAGTACAAAGTCCATATGATGTCCACATGAGTCTGTACATCCAATCAGTCAATATGCCAAATCAAAGACAACTCAAAGTCAGCTCAAATGAAAAAGCCCACAAAGACACTGAAGACCTGATTCACATTCACTGCTAAACACCCGTTTATGAGTTGATGCGCAAATGTACAAATCTGTCGACTACAAACACTCAAATCTGTCTCTTCTTTTTGGCGATGACACACAAGCATCAGCACGGTGACCATGTTGAATTTTTCACCTATTGTGCTCGTTGTTTTTGCAGCCCGTTTGCGCTGTGATCCTCTCCTTTTTTCTCAGCAGGGAATTGATTTTAGTTTCAAAATCTTGTTTAAAGATGTAAGAGAAGCACGCAACGAGGCTAAGGATCACCACAGTTATGGTCCGTCTCCCTGTGCGTGAACTGTAATCCCAGTATTAGTCCTAAGCAGATCTAGTGACAGAGCCCAGGGGAGAAAGCGGAGCACTTGTTGCTGTAATCAGCCCCAGTAGACAGCTATTACCTTCAAACACTGAGTGGGGGGCCATGGAGCGGCAAGGGATGCCTTTACAGGAGACACACACACACACACACACACACACACACACACACACAGGCAGCCACATGATTGATAACTCTGTTGCTGTAGCTGGTGTCTAATAGTGCAGTGCAGCTCTCTCTCTAACGTGGACAAAGGTGTCTCAGAGCTCTCAATGCAGTAATACAATCACGGAATATTTGAAAAAAAAAAAAAGCAATTCAGCCTCATTGGTCACTGGCTTGAGATGGAGCTGCAGCTAATGGGGATTCAGTTACTATCGGATACTATAGCATGAGTGAGTGAGTGTGACTGCACGGTGTGGCACTGATGGGTCACAGAGCTGTGATGTCTATTTATTATTTCTGTCTTCTATACTTCCCTTAAAGGTTGTAGGCAGAAGGAAATAAAACTCCATTAGTGCGGCAGCAACTCTCACGTGCATTCAACCATTAATACGCTAATGTCTAAAATACAATTTTAATAACGGGGGATGAGGTCAACAACGATCTAAATGAACAAAAATAAAACTGAAGATTCACCAGTTTTCCTCTCTCTGCTGCTGCTGCTCTCTTCTGGATCACCCCTCCCTTCCTTGCTCCCTGTGGCCCTGCCAACACCTGGCTCACCGGTTGGTGGGAACTTAGCTGTAACCATGGAAACTGCTACTCTTCACCTGCACTGGCTGGCTGGACTCCTTGGGTCCGGAATCAAGTAAGGTCATGGGAAAGCAGAACCTTTTCATTCTGTCAGTGCTAACAAGTATTGACTATATACTACTGCAAAGTACACACACATACACAGACCCATGAAAATATGGTAATAAACTGAACTATTAAAGTATGAGGACAGTGTTCTGGACTGTCATCTTTGAAAGTTTGCCCTATGATTATTCTCAGGAACATGTACATTTTTTATGTTACAGACAGAAGAGCGTGTTCAACCATGAAAGACCACGTGTCTTCAGAGGAGGAACCTGATGAAATTTATCAGCAATGTCATCTCTGCTCCACAGAATGGTGTAAGACAGGTGTGAAGTCCAACATTTTAGTTTGGGGAGGGACAAAAAAAACTTTATGTCAGAGATGAGTTAGGTCTTTTCTCAATGACTTCCCTATGATCTGTGAGGGACAAACACAACATGTTGAGCTTGGCAGGACTTAAGCTGCTCTTTCATTTTCTATGAGAAGCAGCGGCGCCGAAGAAGAATGATGGGATCATGTGTGCAAAAACCATCAAGTGCCATGCAGGAGAAGCTTCAAGTCAGTGAGTAAAAACTTTTCGTATCATTCCCTGGCTCGCTTGAAGAGGTAATCTCGGGCTCGGTTCAGTTGGACTTTAGGTTGGTACCCATCTAGTGGGATCCCTACCCAAGCATAGAACTCAAATGCTATGACTACGTAAGAGTAAAAGGCAACACTGGCCAGTTCCAGTATGACCTACCTGAGATTTCGGGGATGTTTTTAGAGTTAGAACTGTGACGTTGGGATGACACTGCTTTGCTCCTTTACATAAAATCATTTTAGACAGTTCAGCTATGGCTACGTGTGTCAAAACACATCTCGAGGAAAATATCTTTAAATGACTGAATCGGTCTTCATCTTGGAGCCTGGAGCAGTTTGGTAATAAGTACTTGTTAAAAGTGTCTTTAATTTTAATTTTAATTTACATTTTTTGTTGTAGTAGAGATGACTCTCTGATCACCCTAATCTCTAGCTCCTCCTTTCTTTACAGAGCTATATTATCAATTTGAGCTTATTGTTTAGTGTCCACACCAGAGAATAGTTCGTCAACATACTGTTTCCGACAAAAACCTTCTGGTCCTTATCTTTGCCAGAACCCTAATTCCAGGAACCTACCCTGGGGTCAAAGTCCCTTAAGTTCATTGTTATTTGCATTTTCACAGCAATTAAAAAAAAGTGCAAACAGTTGAATACTTGACGTCATTATACGGAAAATAGCAGTGCAGCCATTTTTGAAAATGCCAAGTGTGTAAACTTTTGTGCAGTATTTCACTAATTCGCTATTGGGGTCAGGCCTGCAGTGCTAAACCCCAACCCAACAGCTGAGCTTCAGAAAGTAGACTCCAGAACTAGATCAAGACCCTGGTTCCGCTATGGTGAAAACTCAGTTGGCGGAACTTAGTTCCTGTGGACGAAACCGCCCTATAGACCTTTTTGGTCACCAAGCATCTGAGTATTTCTGAGGGATGTTTAACGTTGGCTGTTTGACGTTAGGGGTTTTGAAATATTTTTGGCTGCTTATGTTTGGATGTTTTTCAGTAGTTGCTGCATTGTGTAGGACGGTTTCCTGTTTGATGTTTTAGTGCTTAAGGGAACTGGTTCAGTTGTTCACCTGTGGAAATAACTACTTTCCATTTGTCTGGCTTTTTTCATTTAGCAAGTCTTATTTAGGTTTGGGTAAAAATTGTTATTAAAGTTATTCACGAGACCGACACTTCAGGATTGTTTCCAACTCATGTGCACGAAAACTCTGCAGTAAGACTTGCCTCATTTTTATTCAGCCTTGGTTACGCTACATAATTTGATAGAAGCACTTAGATGCCATCTTGGTTATTAAGACTGAACTTAGAAGAACTCCATTTAGCCCCCCCTCCCCCACCATAGCCTTTCCTCATGCTGTAATACCCTGAGCGGTGCCCCTGCAAGCACAAACACCAACAGCCCAGCCAGTCTCCAGCATGCACCCTGAAGGCAAGAGACGCTCGGTGTGCTGCACACACACACACACACACACACACAGTCTATTCAGCTTTCATACGCTGCTTTCATCATGCTTAGCAGGAACACTGACATTCCTCTGCCTCCCTCCATCCCGCTGCAGAAAATACTGTGAGATGCTTCCATTACAACTTTATTCTTCTTGTAAAAAAGCTGGAGAGAATAAATCAGGCAGCCCTTTGCCGACTAACAATCAGAGGGAAGAGGTAAAATGCTTCTCAATTTAATGATCCCACGTTGCTTCCTGATGCACAGATCCTCCAAATGAAGCTGTACTGTGCCCAGGAAGGTCAAACACTGAGTCTGCTTTCACACTTCACATAAATCATCCAGCAAAATGTCTTTGTTAGCATTTAAAAGGAAAAAGGACAAAACACTGAGGCCCAAATGAGCATCCTGTCCAAATATAATGCCATAAAATATGAGCACGAACATCTGAGAGCCCAGAATAAAGTTGTCCAACATTGTCCATCTCCTTTCACATTAACCTGTGTTTTGTGTCCAAAGAGACTACTGGAGATTCATTAGGTGAACAGAAACACGCTTCTGAATGAAAAATCATGTTATTTCATGTCTATTTCTGTTCAGCAACCTCCAAGTGGAAAAATGTTCATTTCTGCAAGTTTTTAGGTAGGATTAAAAAGGAAGACATTTTAGTTTGGTCTGACACTTACTCTAGTGTGTTCAAAACATCCTAGGGTCATAGGTCTTGCACATGCTCAGTCTGAGCCTGCAATCACACACATCTGCTGCCATCTCTCAGCAAAGGATTTATGATCCAGCTGAGAATTTCTTGTTGCTAATCTTACTGTACCTTCACAATGCAAGACACACACACACACACACACACACACACACAGAAACACTGTCTGACACTTATTATACCTTTGTGGCTTTGCATGTGCATTGTGTTGTTATCATGCTGCACAGCACTCATGGTCGGGATTTAAATGAACATTGCAATCTGGGTAGAAAAGTACAGAAAGAGGTGATTAGCAATGTTGGCAAAACTTCATTTAACAAAACTCAATCAGAACATGGTAATGGGGAATGTCTGAGTTTTTTGTGTGTGTGTGTCTGTGTGTGTGTGTGTGTGTGTGTGTGTGTGTGGGGGGGGGGGGGGTTGGGGGGGTGTGTGCGTGCGCAGGCAAGTGTAGCATATATAAAAGCAATCAAGTCTCCAGTAATGATGTGATGATGGCTGTGTGCGTCTCTCTTCCTCATTCCAATCCTTTGTCTAATCTCCTTAATGATGATTACTAACATGAAGATAATACACAAGCAATTCCAGCTTAGTTTGCCTTCACCTCAGGCCGACAGACAGACAGAGTCAGAGCATCAGATATTACTCTAAACTACGTTTCTACTTGACTCAGCTTCATCATCAGTCTGTATATCTGTATAATCCAACAGACACTGATTGACAGGAAAGAGAACTGTCACCTTTAATCACTATGATTAGGAAACTCTAAATAAATTTCCATTGCTATGCAGATGAACCCCAGCTATATTTATCTGCGACACCCCAAAATAGCCAAACTTCAAGAATGCCCAAAACATTAAAATGGATGCACTGTAATTGGCATCCAGTACTGCTGTGAGGATTGTCCTTTAACCCACACATCAACCTAATGTGTAGAACAACCTTCTTCCAGTGGGCAGATGATAGTGTCTCACAATGATGCTAAAAAACCAGTGCATGCAGTGAGACTGGAATTAACTAGATTTTTGTTCCCCTCTCTCCACTGGCTCCCTGTAAAATCCAGAATAGAATTTAAACACCTTCTCCTTACATGCAAAGCCCTAAACGATTAAGCTCCATTGATCTTAAAGACCTCATAGTGGCGTACCATCCCAATAGGCCACTTTGCTCTCAGACTGCAGGTCTCCTTGAGTTTCTTAGAGTTTCAAAGGGAGAATTTGAAGCATAGTCTTTAGCTATCGAACTACCTCCCAGATCAGGAGGCAGACAGGCTCTCTACTTTTAAGACTAGCTTTCTTTTTGATAAAGCTTATAGTTAGAGCTGGACTATGAGCTCTTAGTTATCCTGCTATAGACTTTGACTCGACTTTTAAATGGTGATTTGTAAATGTGGGGTCCACCACATTTACAAGTCACCATTTCGTGACATAAACTTTGTGTCTTCATTTTCCAATAGTTGACGTTCCCCCTCTCTGTCTCCCACTCTCTGTACTCTTCTGCTGGACCCTCAGCTTTGAAGCTGTGTGTTTCCAATGTGTGGCAACTGGTCCTACCAAACATGCTGAGTGTTTTCTTGTTGCTTTTGTTGCTCTTCCTTTCTTTTCTCTCTTCAATTTCCACTTGCTCCAACCGATCAAGTCAGATGAGCTCACCTTGAGTCTGGTACTATTGGAGGGTTCTTTGGTTAAAGGAAGTTTTTTCCTGTCTGTTTTCAATTAGTGCTTGCTCAAGTGGGGTTTGTTGCATCTTCTTTATAATTATGTAAGGTCCTGACCTTACTGCAGCATGTAAAGTGCCTTGAGACATGTTCGACATGCTGTAAACACTGACAAAGTGAAATGCCATCTTGGTTTGAATAATAAAGTTAGAAAAAAGGCAATGAACTGCTGTATTCTGTTGTTTGCCATTCAAACTGCAGGATATTAGCATTAGAAATATTATGGAGCAGTCTTGTGTGTGTGGTGTGTGGTTGTGTGTTATATCACTTTCCTGTCACAGTTATCTTCTCCAATCAGAAAGTACAGATTTATAAACTGTATTTTTGTGCACTATTTGGCTGCTTTCTTTGGATTTAATGAAGAGATGGAGAAGAGCTCACGCAATATGAAGCATGTGTGGGAAACAGATGGAACAATTACAGATAAAAAGCAGTAATTCAGTTTACAGTTATTACAGTGTCTTTGCTGCACATTGTGTGACACTGTTCCAGACTTTAATTTTTGTTTGCAGCACAATGACACATTCGTTTGTTCAATTCATTTCCCTTTTCCCACCTGTGCGCCGAGATGGCTGACACCAAAAAAACAGCAAATATTAAGGTCAGGGAAAAAAAAAAAACACACTCCTTGCACCACCAGGAGAATAGGTCTCACGGTCGTTTTAGTATGCCATGGTAGGGGGTATGCCTTTTTATGCTGCTTTGTGTATGTAGATCAGATAGAGAGCAAAACAGCACCGACATCTTTTGAGCGAAATTGCAAATACAACATAATCTGTACACAGGAAGTGTCATTGATCCATGAAGAAAGGTGACTTTATAGTAATTAAAAGATATGGTTCAGGATTTTTAAAGCTACATTATTGAGGTGCCCGAATGTGGGATTATACAGTATGTATGTGTCAACAGGTCTTGGTTGCGGCTGCTTCTGTTGTGCACAGATACTGTGTCACGTTTTATCCAAAATGTGACCAGACGCTAAAAAAACGTAACCCCAGCTACGTGCAAAAGTAAGTTGAAACTTCCGCAGTTCCACTACACTGCACAGACCCAGTGACGAGCTTTTTCTTCTCTGTTTATAAATGTAGTTAACTTAGAACCAAATGTGGATTTCACAGATTTAAAAGCTGGATTATTTTTTATAGTTTGCGGTTTTGTTTGGGGCTTGTTTCGGCTGTGTTTGGATTCTATTTGAGCACATGTATTTACCTATGTCTAGTTTGTAATGGAACTACTGTGGCAGAAAAAAGCATTCGAAAACTGTTTTTGCAGAAAAAAATTAAGACTGCCTTAAGTGACTGTAACTCTGTTTGTGTGTGTGTGTGCGTGTGTGTGTGTGTGAGATAACAGAAGTGGAGTTTCGATGGAAAACCAACAGGGACAAAGACAACACCTGGCAGCTGCTAAAATGTCTAACTCATACAAGAACAGTGGAGCAGACTTTTCAGGCTGCTTTAACACATCAGAATAATCATTTACCATATTTACCATTTACCATTTAATCACTGGAGCGTGAAACTTATCAGCAGACACAAATAGAGGAAGCAGAGTGTAGTGAGCAGAGTTTCACTCTGCATCGCTCTAGTATTGACTTTCATTTATTCAACATGTGAGATGCAATTACTGATCCATTAAGATGCACTAGATGTGTGATGCTATATGTATATGCAGATGATACACATGAAACCTGAGCACATCTTGTTGGTTTAAATCATCATATCTATTCGTAAAAACATGAATCAGTGCTCTATTGCCTCAATAGAGCAGAATGGGTGTGAGAGGATTTTACATGGGTGGTTAGATGATTAGTTAGAGGCATTAAACAGTATTAGTGTGATAGAGTATCAACTGAATGAACACAACTGCTACCACCAGTGAATGAGTCATTCACTAGAAAGCTTACTGCAAATGGCACTGATGGCGAGTTATCACTCATTCAAGTTATCACTCTATCAATCCTCCTCTAACCCTAACCGTCTCATTTTTGAGCCCGAACTTAAGCAGTGTGCAAGCTGTAGACCAAATCACAATGTGAGGTTTAAAGGGCAACTTTACCGATTTTCAACTTGCTTTCTTTGGCTCAAGTTTAGGGTGTAAATGTACATTACTGCTTTTAAACTACCCTGTATTAAAATATGTCTCTGCTTCTAGCTGGAAAAACTCCTCCAGATTACACCAATTGGAGGAGTCTTTCATCTTTTCATCTGGTGGAGTTTTGGAAAAGCAGGTTGGGAATTATTACATCCTGTGTAGTATGAGCAACAAGATGATAATCTTAACTGAAGTTCCCTTCAAGTGATGCCATTTGGAGGCATTTTCCAGCTAGAAGTAGTGAAGTAGTAGATAGTAATTGCTTCATTAATAGGATTTAAGGCCTTACAGAAGCTTTGAGGCGTGTGGGTGTTTACTGGCAGAGGATAATTGACAGTTGGCAGCCTGCTGGTCTCTACAGCTTGTGGACCTGCTCTGAGCCACTGACTTTCAGAGCTTCTGGTACTATAATAAACATAGTTTTTCCAGATACACATTTCTACTGTGGCTGTGGTTAAGCATTTACAATAATGAGACCCTCAAAGATGATGTCATTCAGGGATTTGTTAAGTCCAAGGTGGCAGGGCAGTGGATCCAAGTTGGTATATGTGGGTGTGTGAGATGAGTGGGAGAATGAATTATCTTGATCTTGTGTATGTAGCCAGTTCTCAGGTCCATCTTGCAAAAGAGATCCTGATCTCAATGAGATTTCCGAAATGACTCAAGTGGAACGAAGCTTACCTATTGCATAATACGTACATATTGTGAATAATCCACACATTTCACCGTCAGCACATTTTATGAAGACTGTTTCTTTGGTAAAAAGTAGTTTCAATCAAAACTTTGTATAGTAGCACAGGGCTGTGGAAGGACGTGGTGCTGCTGAATAATACATTTGGGGCTTATTGCCTCAAAGATGTATCTGAGGCAACAAACACAAGTTAAGGATGAGTAAGAATCATTTTGGATGTATTCTGTGTGGGTTTTCTTTCAATTAACAAAGTCAGCAGGGGGTAGTTTTCATTTTTATAGGAGAGTATTGAAAGGATTGGCATTTGGAAATCGTTGTCAGAGAAACAGCGAATGCTGTGGTGTTTCATTCAATGTGGGCATGAATTATATTTAATATTTCATCACAGCTTTTTGACATTTCAGGGAACTGGCATCTCTTAAATAGAAAGAATTTCTGTTTTATTGTGGCAAAGACAGACCTCTAAATAAAACCCAAACTATCTAGACCCCACATTCTAAAACTCCCATGCACGACACTACCTCCCAATGTCCACATCTGCTTATTTCCAGGACCCCTGAGTCATTGCTGCCCTCACAGAGGCGGTTTCAACATTCCCCCACCAGCAAGGGAGAAGAATTCATAGCCAGGAGCCTCATATTGGGAACCAAGCCCATAAATGTTCGTTTGAGTCGAAGTTCACTCACGAAACTGACTGTACATCCAACAAGCTGCCAAGGAAATTGTTAGCAAAGCTTGAATCAGACAGCAGTGATAACATTAATCATGGTACCCAGTCTCCAGAGTTAATGTACAAGGGAAAGCTTATGAACCAGGAAATAAACCATTGTGAGACTAAAAGTCTCCTAAAAAGTTTAAACACGTTCTATTAAAGAAAGTGCAGAAAGTCTTGTACTGCCTTTAAATCGGAGATATTTTTGCAAATGTATTGTTCAATGAGCTTCATCATATCACTAGTTTGTTATGTGGTTCCGCGAGGTGGAGGAAGGCTGAGGCAATGTGGACTTAATAGAGTTCAGGGCTTTGATGAATGACAGGAAGTCAACATGCATATACAATCTGACTGAGTGGAAATGGAGCGGTGGTGAAATGCGGTCAAGCGTGGGTCAGTCTGAAGGAAGCAGGGAGAGAGACCCAGTCACATGAGAGGGGAATGGAGCAAACACCACAAAGAAAAAAAAGACAAGACCAACAGGACTGGAGAGGAGGTGAGACCAGAGAGAACCTTGCAAATTTATTTCCATTTCCCCCCTGACATTAACATTTACCAAAGCCTAAATCTAATCCAAATCCAAAAAAACAAATCTTAATGCTCAAAGGCAAATGTCTTCACATGAACACACAGCTACACATTCAGCACACTTTCTCGCACGCATCCTCCACCACCCCTCACTCCATTGTACAGTACAATGAAGAGGATGAACGGAGGCGAAAAAGCATGAGTGAAGAAGAAAAAACAGACTGGGATCAGACGCAGGTATCTGACCCCCGAGGCTTGACGGCAGACTTGAAAGTCGAGCTGTCATCCAAAAAACCATCACAGACCAGCAGGTAGGCGAGCCTGCAGAAACTAGGAGAGGAATTCTAGGGCATACAAGGAGAGGAATCAGGCAGCAAGAAAGACACATAACCCGCAAACAAACTAAAGACTAAAATCATTTTAGTCTTTTGTGGTCCACTTTGACAGCACCCCAGGTCTCATGCATAAAACATCTGTAGGTGGTGAAATGCTCTCCATTGACAAGAGGTCGTGAGTAATTCATGAGGATTTTTAGACTTGATATTCCTTAAAGGAGATACTGAGCAGGAAAGATGGGGGCATGAGGGTGGGGGATGGGGGGTAGAGGTAGCTGTGTTCAAATGACTGGACTTGTGTTTATAATATGTGTGCAGAGCAAGGAGAGGAAGTGGGGCTGGTTGGAGGGAAGTGGATCGATATCAAGTAAAAATGCATATTGTGTCTTTAAAGAATCATTTATTAGCACTTTACAGTGAGACAGTTGCATAAAATGAGATCACTTTGATTAGTCTGCTTTCTCAGCCTGGACAGCTTATTCACTATGAAGAGCTCATCAAACATTAAAAGGGTAATTAGTGTCACACAAGTGTTCATTCCCTCCCCAGCTGTGAATGTGGTCCAAGCCCGGTAGAAAGTCTTGTCCTGTTAGCTCTTGGTCTCAGACCTTATTATTTACCGTGTGAATTCTGACATACTATTGTAGTCGCTGTTTACATTGACATGTGACTAACACTATTATTAACTAGTGTGTGAACTAAACCCATTATAATGCCCTTATTATAATGTCAAGTAACTTTAATCATGTCTCCATGGACAAAACACTCCCCAAATTCCCCAAATATGATCAGGCTCCATCCTATATGAAAGACCTCATAGCACCATATCATCCCAGTAGACCACTTCGCTCTCAGAATGCAGGCCTACTTGTGGTTCCCAGAATTTCCAAAGGTAGAATGGGAGGCAGAGCCTTCAGATGTCAAGCTCCATTTCCTGTGGAACCAGCTCCCAGTTCTGGTTCGGGAAGCAGACACCCTCTCTACTTTTAAGTCAAGGCTCAAAACCTTCCTCTTTCATAAAGCTTATACTTAGTTATAGTTATGCTGCTATAGGCTTAGACTGCTGGGGGACTACTGGTCTTACAAACCTGCCCGATGTTTTGTTTTTGCTTTTGTTGGTCTTTTTCTTTTCTCTCTTCACTTTCCACTCACCCCATCTGGTCAAGGCAGATGGCTGCCCACCTTGAGCCTGGTTCTGCTGGAGGTTTCTTTCGTTAAAGGGAGTTTTTCGTCTCCACTGTTGCCTAGCGCTTGCTCCAGGGGGAAATGTTGGGTTCTCTCTATACATCTTTATAGTCTTGACTTTATTCTGTAAAGTGCCTTTAGATGACTTTGTTGACAGTTATGTGGCACTGCAGGGTTGTTTTGAGGCAACGAAGCGGAATGCACTCTGTGAGCCACATGGAGAGGATATAGATGAGCTTACAGTGTGCATAACAGACTACATCAGTTTCTGTGTGGACAGCATTCTCCCAGCAAGAACCATTCAGTGCTATCTAAACAATAAGCTCTCCACCTCCCACCTACCCACCTGCACTTTTCACACCTCTCCATGTGCGAAGACAGCTGAGAAAATTCCCCACCAGCAAGGCTGTTGGCCCAGAGCTGCCCAGCTCTGTGGAGTGTTTCACCATTTCTTCACCATGAACGTGAGTCTTAAGATGGCTCTGGAGCTTTACAGATGCCACGGCCTAGGGATGTCTCGGACTACCTACCGGTGGCCCTTTTGTCATACATTATGAAGACCCCTAAAAGTCTTATCCTGGAGCGGCCCCAACCCATAGCTAGGCCCTACCTAGACTCTCTCCAGTTCGCTTACCCACTCCAGCTAGGAGTTGAAGATGCTATCATCTACCTGCCAAACATATGCATATGCCCATCTCGATAAGCAGGGTAAGGTTTTTTGACTTCTTTAGTGTTTTCAATACCATCAGGCCAGTCCTTCTGGGTTTGATGCATCGTCAATGGTGACGAGTCTGAATACAGGGCCGTGGTGGATAACTTTGTCACATTGTGTGAATCGAACCATCTGCAGTGCATTGTGGCAAAGACAAAGGAACTGGTTGTGGATCTGAGGAGGGCTAAGGCACGAGTGGCTCCAGTTTCTATTCAGGGTCGAAGTGTGGAGGCTGTGTACGATTATGAATACCTGGGAGTGTTTACTGACAATAAAATGGATTGGGGTAAGAACCCTGATGACATCCCTCAACATCTGTCAAACCCTGCTGAAGATGTCTAATGACTCTTTGGTTGACAGTGGGATTCTATTTGCTGTTGTATGCTGGGGCCGTGGACCGAGAGCTGCAGACACCAACAGACTCAATAAACTGACCAGAAGGGCCATTGACACTGTGGGGGTGGAGCTGGACTCTTTAACAGCAGTGTCAAGCAGAAAGATGCTGTCTAAGCTGCAAGAGATAATGGAGAACAGTTGCCATCTTCTGCACGTCATGCTTGTGACACACAGGGGCACCTTCAGTGGCTCATTCTACCAAAGGGCCAAATACTAAGCGCCACAGGAAGGAATCGCTTCCTTGGGCCATCAATCTTTATAACTCCCTCTGACATTAGATACACTGATTACATATTTAACTTTATATTTCATTTATTTTATTCTCTTTTTTGTGTTTAGATTTATGTTCTTATCCACAATTTCCTAATCTGGCATGGAGCATCTGGGTTGAAAGCAATTTCCCCTCTGGGATTAAGTACTTCTGATTCTGATTCTGAATGTAAAGTGGACCAAAACATTTTTTTTCCGTTACATCATTGATTTAAGTGAGAGTGTATTCAGCAATGCTAATGTCAGCACACTAACAAACTAATGTATATGTCCTTAGTTTTGAAGCTTTTCTTTCAGTAACACATCATTGTGACATTCAATTGCACTATTTAGCCCACATAAAATTGAATTAATTTAAACTGAATTGCTGTGCTCGGCCATGATCTGCCAACACCTCAGGTTGTGTTCAGTGTGTTTTGGCCAAAGGAAGGTCCACAAAATTTTCTCCATCCAACAGTTGAATTTTATATTAGAACCCTAGAATCTCAATTTCTTTTGGGCAGCAAAAGAAAAGTCAGGGGCTCATCACAGTCATTAGGATTTATCGTCTGAACAAAATGAATGTCTGTACTAACTTAATGTAATTCCATCAAATAGTCTATTTCAGGCCCAACACAGACAGACAACCATTCACACCTACATGCAATTTAGAGTCACCAATGACCTAAAATGAATATCTTTGTACTGTGGGAGGAAAACCACGCAAGCACGGGGAGAACACGCAAGCTCTATACAGAAAGGCAGCAGTTAGCCAGGGACATGAACCCGCAACCTTCTAGGTGTGACCCTAACCACTCCACCAATGTGCTGCCCCCACCGATAGTTATTATTGATTCATATTTGGGATTAAAGTGGGTGCATGAGTGACCTGAAAGTAAAAGTTCTTCTAGTTAGTTATACACACCATAAACTACTGAATGTGTTTTTAAATACCAATAATATACAGTATGTACTGTAAATATACTAAAGAGGGGATACCTGAATCAAACCCAATAGAACCTGTTGGTACCCAGGGGTTTTGTTAAGGTCCGGACGGAAATTCAGGAATCAGATAGAATAGTTCAGACAGAAATATGCAGCCTGATCCATACTACAATATATGCGCACATGCACATAAATACATATACAGTAGATACAATGTGTATTTATATTGTACCTGTAGGTTTTGACAGCAGAACGTTACCTTTAGTTTTCAGGTAAAAAAGCTGTTTTTTTGGAATAATAATTTAATGAACAAACTGGATATTAACACTTCGTGTGTTTCTTTTCCACAGGCAGTTAAAAAAATCTTTTTGCTAAAGTTCATTGTGAGACTGGAGTCAGACAGCCTGAGGGAATTACAGCTGCTTTGCATTTACATTACCTCCAGCTTCTCGCCTCTACTGTGTTTGAAGAGTTTAAGCTCTCATTGCTGAAATTCACCAACCCACAGTGAAGCCACAGAGGCCAGATAATAGATGTAAGAAAAAGTGTTGAATATTACAGTGCCCTTGGTTTATTTAGGGAGACAGGAAAGTGCCACATGAAGAATGAGTCACACATAGCAGCTCCATCAGAGGAAACAGGGAATGGACGTGAAGTGATTCTTGAGGACACGACTTATCAATTCAAGATGAACATAAGGAACAACTGCAGCTCTGCCTGTGGCAATAAGTTCTCAAGAAGAAGAATGAGGCCCAGGTGGAGCCATGCCCAAGCTGCTGCAGGCGATGGAGGGATGCATCACACAAATAGCTGGGTTCAGGGAGGTCTCCAGGCTAAAAGTTAGGGTGCAGCTCCCACAGAGCTCTGACACACTGGAGAACACACCACTCAAGCATTCATACTGATAGAAAGGCAACGTGTGCTGCTTAGAGCACTGCGCACACTATTCTTCCCAGGAAACTCACTTTCCTATTTTTCTTCTCCTTTTTACATCAGACGCAAGGGGAGAGAGAGAGAGAAAGAGAGAGAGAGACTGGGTCATTGAAAAAAGATTCACCACAACTAACAGCCGAGGAAATGTAAATTCTAACAATTTATCTCGATGATTTAAGAAACATTAATTTTTTTCTTGTGATACGGTCCATGCGCAGTTATTCAGATCACACACTTCACTAGTTAAAGAATGGAAAACATCCCACATGAAAAGAAACCATCTTATTCGTTATTATCTTTCCTGCAGTTCATACAGCCCACGAGAGAAAGCTTTCTAAAGGTCTTTAAATGGAAACGATGGTCCTCATTTGCGGTTCTTTGCTAAAATGTATTCAGTTGTGTATCTAAAGCTAATAGAAGCCTTAAGCACTCTGAGTTTATTAAATCAATAGGATAACTTTCAAAGTTAAAGTATTTTGATAAAATTCCCTCTTTGTGCTTCCCTGGGCAGTGTGTCCCTGCTGAGTTGCACTAAAAGGAAAAAAATATATATTTTGTATTAAGGACGCAGGACATTTTCCACTTAATATTACAAATTAGAAAGGTTGAAGCCTTGAACTGTCTTAAGATAAGTGTTTTAATACATTTTTGCACAGAGAGAGGAGAAAACATCTTTTGAAATGATCTCTTGAAAGGCCTGTTTATAGAGCAAATGAAAGCAGTTTCTGTGTCCAGATGGGCACTTGACATTCTGAACCTATGCTGCCTGCTGCAACGAGGAACATGTGCCGCACATCATAGCACCAAATCGGTTAAGACTTTGTTTCCCTCAGGATGGACTGAAACACACAGCACATCCCTTATGTAACTGATGTAGGGAAGGTGCATGGCAGAAAAAAAACATGACAGGAAAAGAAAGCCGTATGCCGAAAGCTGCTCCCGAGTCATTTGAAGATATTTGCATGAACCCCTGAAAGAAAGCACTTCCCAGTTTGTCTGTGGTGAGTGATCATCAGGGCTTCATTCCTTTTGCATGATAACAACGAGATAACTTGATTAGATTCATGAGGATTTGATCCAAAAGAAGCTGGCAAGACGTGGGAGCAACACAAACAGCATTGGAGGCAAACAAGAATCCGGCAAGGAGCTGTGGTCAGGTTAAACACCGGCTTGGATTATTATTATGAACAGCTGTGGGCAGGTAAAGGTGTTCACACAGGTGAACAACAACACCAACGACGACAACAACAAAAAGCTAATGTTGGTCCGTGTTGGTGAATGTTTGCTGCCACATTCTCCTCATCGCCATGGGCCCCACTGGGAGACATTTGATCAACATGACGAAGGTAAACTTGATACATAAAGACAGTGGCTCAAGGGCACAGAGGGAGAATTACATGTGGATGTATCAGACACACAGGTATGTGTCAGGACATGGGAGGGGTAGAAGATTTATCCAGACATTACGCATTTGTCTTATCATAATCATACCATTCAAAGTCTTAAATGAGGGACCATTTAACAACACTTGCCCAGAGGCACATTGGTAACACCCAGACATTATACTCAACGGGTCAGGCCATGTCATGCTGAATGTGTTTTTAGTTTTACACACAGCTGTTATTCAATTAATTTGATTAGTTTGCTGATTAGTTTCTGTCACACAGCATTCAGCCCAAGGTGCTATGCAAAAACAATATCAGGGTCGGAAAAAAACTTGTAGGGGGCTTTGGTCTAAGCCCATAACACACTGGAGGGATTAGATATTTCTTTTGGTCTTGAGCACCCCAGGATCTCCCTGGTGAAACTTAAAGAACACTGCTGGGGAGAGAGACATCTGGACAATCTTGTTGAGCCGACTGCCACTGTGAACTGACCCCAGATATGATGCAGTCTACCCCATAATAGTCTTCTGAAACAGATAATGCTGTGAACATGACCCCTTTGTGAAGCAACTGGTCAAGTGCATGAATGCAGTCAATGGGATTAAACATGAGCCTGGGGACTAACCAGTTCAGGGATCCAGACAATTGAAGCCTGTATCTCATTTTCATATTTACATTACGCTAACACTTCAAACGCACTATTGTTCATCTTTTTGAAGCTCCTCTGTATTTCCTTTTCTATTCCCACCAGGGCTAAAAAAATATCTGCCCTTTCCTCCAGGAAAGAACCCGCTGAATGCAGCTTGCACTTCTGTTACTACACTACATGTTGCCGACCGTTCAGTATTGTTTACCATGTAAAATTAAACTGTTTTAAAATGGGAATCGAGCTAAAGACCCCGTGGTCTGTAGATGACTGCCTTACTAACTCAGTTACAGCCCACACAAGTAACAGTTTCAATGACATCTCACTGCAACACACCTCCTCTAGATAATCCTCACTAAACCTTTTCTCAGCAGCAACAAATTTAATGTTTCAGGGGCCGTAAAGTGAATCTCCATTTTGGGTTATGGGTAGTTTCTCTGAATTCGAATGCAAAGACAAAAGAGGAGAAAGATTTACTTGTACATCGTACATCACCATCTGTCCTCAGAGCCTCGATCTGGATAAGGGCCAAAAAAAGGGGTGAAAAACTGAAACCTTCATGAGCAAAGGAAGAGGGATCCCTCTTCAGCATGCTAAAGAGGGACGTCATGTGTACAGAATAAAGCTCAAGAACAGAAACTAAAAGAGCAGAAAAGCCAGTGTTCACTTTGGAGTCTACTTGCTCCTTAAGGAAATAACCGTTTTTTTAACCTGCAAAACGCTCCACTATGTTCATCAGCTGGTCTTGGTCGTCAGTTGTAAGAGTGACTGTCTGATAATGACAGCAATCCACCTGATGAGAACAAGAAGACTGAACCGAAACAATATAGGCTGTAAAAAACAAAACAATGAGCTGAAAGAGGCTAAATGGATTTGGAGCGAAGACTTAGGTGATTATCTCAGATTTGTCACGTTTGGCAGTAAACTTCGTAATTTAATCCACTGTAAAAATAAATATTTTATTGCAGCTTTAACAGCAGAGAGGAAAGAACTTTTTTTTTCTTTTTTTTTTTATTACTTACCAAGAAGAGACACTGGGAATTTCAGAATACTAAAATGCACAATATGAAAACCTGGTGTCGTCTTCTGACAGAAATCATGTTGGGTACAGTCTGATTGATAGCATATTGTAATGTCTTCAACCGTTTGGTGTTTTCAAACTTCAAAGTGGCCATAAGAATAAATAGACAACTGAAGAACTCAAATGTCTGCCAGAGGAGTCGGACATGTCAACCCGTAAGTCTTCATCAGGGTCAAGCACAAAGAAAACAGAAAGCCACAGTAGGAAAAAAAAAAACGCAAAACAAACTCAACTGTGTCTGGTTCAGTTAAGAGTTCAGACAAGAAAAACAATCTGCTTTTTGAGTTTGGGTTGGAATTGGCCACCACACTCTTAGGCTTGGGTACAGTTTGGACTGAAATATGCAGCCTGGTCCATAACCCAAAAAACATAATTCATGACTGTGTGTCTGTGACCTTTATCCTAGTGCCACTATCATGTCATACCATTTCCCAGTGTTGTCTGTACTGTTTAATCTGATTGCAATTAAACTTCACATTCATCCATTCATTGTCCACAGAGGACACTGAAGTGAAATTTGCAGCAGATATTCATTCCTCCCACAGTAATGAGCATCACAGTCTCTGAGGGCCACTACTGGGGGATTAGGCTTTTAGTCTTGTTTCTCTCTCTCTCTCATTCTTTAATTGCCCACATACAATATTAAACAGCACTGGGTTTGAGCTGTTTGTCCTGATCTGAACAGGCTTCCCTGCAGCAATATGCACCCTGCTATTTTTCACTCAAACACACAGGCACACACACATGCACATAGCTTTTTTTTTTTTTTTTTTGGGCTGATTTAAGTCCAGTTCAGCTTCATTCAGCACAAATCTGGTTCAGATTTCTCTATCTTGGTCTGTGTGTTTTGAGAGAATACTTCCAACTGGCAGTGCTGTAGCAGATCCAAGACAAGGCGGGGATTCACACACAGAAACACCTGTGCCCGTGCAGCATGCAGTTAGGCCTTTTGAATCATATTTTGTGCCAACATTCACTTACTTGCCAGTTTCTTGGAAACACATGAATGGAAGTCGGAACGAAGGGTTTCCCCAAGAAATTACCTCGGGTGGAAAACTTGAGACAAAAAACTTTTCTGGGATAGTGAAACCCTAAAATCATGCCGAAATACTAACACGGCCGTCCTTTCCAGTGGAGAGAGGCAATTGAAGTGTAGAAGCTCAGTGTTCAGCTCAGCCATGGCACATTTATAAAACAGCAGCAGCCCGTGATACTTACAGGTTTATTCAGACACATGAAAATACAAAGAGGGTGCAGAGCTCCTCACTGTGCTACACATTTCTCTACAGCACAAAACTATGGCGAACCTGCTCACTTCAAATGGGGTTTGTGGGAATTCTAGAGCCGTAAAAGATGCATTAAAATGTAGTATAGACATTCTGTTGTGCCTTGAGGGGAGTATGGCCCACGAAACCTACTGGGAAAGTCCATCCAGTACAGGGAGTAAAGCACCATTCGCAGCAGTTCAGTCCTGCTGGTTTAAAACCTGTGATCTGGCCTCTGTTGGAAATGAAATAGAGTCCGTGCAAAAAAAAAAATATCAAGGATAAAATCACAGCAACTTTCAAAGCTGTTTTGGCTGAAAAAAACTCCCTGTGGTGTCTTACAAAAATCTTGATTGAAAGGGTGAAAGTTCTATCCCAGAAAACCCCAACAACGTGCTAAAAGCAGCTAAAATGCTCCCTGGTGGGTTTGTGGGTTTGTCACTTTGAACAACATTTTCACATTAAATGCTGTTGTATGGAAATATGTTCAGCAGCTTTAATCAAAAATTACTACGTGCTTCTTACGAATGTGAGTCATTCCAAAAGACAGCAAGTGTATAACAGTAGTAACTGCACATCGCCATGCTTATGCTACATTTTTAACATTTACTATTAGACATTTGCTTTTGCCGAAACCTCCTGAGACTCACTCATTGAACAGCACTCCTGGCAGCGCATTGATATTTACCTCTATATGCTTGCCCTTATATTTATAATCTTTTTTTTTTTCTGCTTCATTAGTAAGTTTTGCAGCATTCTCACACGACAGAGAGTAGCAGAGCAGAAGAGAAGCAGCGGAGAAGAAGGACTAGGCAGAGAAGAATGGATCGATTTCACGATTGATTTCCTATGTGAGCACTAGTCTAAATTGCACATTAGAGCTTTGATCTGAGCTGAGAGAAACTTTTGTTGCACAAACATAATTCTGATCAGAAAACAGAGGGCAACAGAGTGCAGTCAAACAGAAGCAAAAAATAAATTGGAGTGGAGGAGAGAGAGTGAAAACGATTGATATATAAGTGTCACAGATGCTGAAGTGTGTGACTTCCCAAGATTGGCTCAGTTAATTGTCTTTCTCTGTTTGGCTGCTGAGCCGGTCTCTGCTGTGCCCAGGGGTCCTGCTGCAGAGGCAGCTGCAGCGCCACTCCTCAGGTCTCTCTTTCTTGTTGAAATCTAATATGTTTTGCAACCTTCCAGACACTAATTTTTTCCCATCAAAACTTAATAATACAGAAACTTGCTTTAGATAGGTCATCTATCACAGTGAAGGGATCAAGTTGCCTGGAGATATTTGTTAAAAACGCATTTAACACCCCAGAATAAATCATTCCCATCACATTAGTGACCCTGCAAAAATGCACTCGGTCATTGAGCCAAGTGTCTGTCTCGGTTCAAAGTTAAAACAAACAATTGATAATTGTCTTATGGGAGGAATAGTACATTTGGATCCGGACCAGTGTCTGATCAATTCTTTATTGGCACAAATCCTAACACACACCCACATCTTGCAGGATGCATAAAAATCAATTAATCAGTTCTACAAACATCCTGCTGACAAACAAACCCAATAAAAACCAAGCATGCATGAATTAAGTAATGAAAGAATAATGTGATTCATTCAATGCGACCGTGTGTGCCAGTTTTTAAAATTGGAGCCTTCGTTGAATTCATATTTGAATTCATGGACGTGCTTCAAAATTACAAGAATAATAAAGATATTTTTTAAGTCAATACTGGTGTCGAATACACTCAAAGGGTAAGAGAAGTCATTAAAACCAGCCACTTTCCTCTAAGCCATGGCCTCTGAATACACACACACTTGTCCTCGTATTTACATTTATCCTAACTTTAACTACCAAACATCCTCACAACATGTGCATTGAACAAAAATTCTGCCTACACACGCGCTTTTAAAGCGCTGTAAAACCCAAGTCATTCTCAGTGGGTGAATGTTTGAATATGACAATCTTTATCACATGTAGTGTCCCTCACACGATACTCTAGAGACACAAATCAGTCCCCTGAACAATGCTGTCTCCTCAAAAGTAATCAGCAAACATGGGTAAAGTTTTATGGAGGTCCCAATGTGCTGAATGACTTATGTTTCAATGTGATATAATGAGGGTGGTGAGTTTATACAGCCCATGACTCTCAAATTAGGGACTTTGGGTTTGTGTTGCAAACTAGGGCCTGTGCACAACTATATGCATTTAAAAAAAAAAAAGCTGTAGTCAGACAAACTGGATGCTGTACTGCAAGATCAGATTTTTTGGTGTATGTTATTGGTATCGAGTTACTTTCTGTACAAAAATGTATCTGCATTTGAAGCCTAGTTGCATAGAAAAACAAGTTTTGGGGGAGTAAAGTTTACCCTGAAACAAGAAAATCCCTGCTGCCACACATTAACATGACTGGGCTTGTTGTTATACTGTTAGCTACAGCACCTAGTGTTGTAGTGAGAGAGAGACAGAGTCTGAATCTGTTGTGTCCAGTTCATTAGTAGAAGCTGTGGTTGACAAACTTTCTCACGGCCTCACAACTAACGATGTATTATAATGTAGCTGGATTAGCTCCTTTACCTCGTTTCTAGTTTGGTTGCCAAGGTAATGCGCATGGATTAATGCACATGGTTAAGTAAGTAACCCTAAGTGAAATGATGGATGATGGATTATGGATTATGCCTCAAAGAAAATTCCAATTGTTAAGGTTTCATTTAAACCTATTCCCATTGTAAAAAATTGCTGGAATAACAATGTGTAATTTGGTAGTTGTCGTTGTAAGAATACAGCCTACCTAGAAATTCATCATGGAACAGTTCATTATTTTTCAGCTTATTGTGTTGATTTTATGATCTGCAACTTAACTTGATAGCTAATAATAATAATAACAATAATAATATAATAAAATGACACTGACATTTTCTCATTATTGTCTTCATTCATCCACATTATTTCAGTGTTGACTGCATTCTACCGTCATGTCTCCATGATTCTTTTCTTCTATAAAAATGCAGTTTTGCTACTTTTATGCATGAGCAGCTTATTTGCATTTTATGAGGTCTTGTCTGGCTCCACACACTTCACCCCTGCTGGCTATATACACACACTTCCAGTGCCTCAGATCCAACCACAGAGCTGCTGTGTTTATGACCAGCACCCTGTGGTTAAGTGCATAGTCTCATGCAGATCTCTTATTGTGCACTGGACAAATTAAAGCCATGTGCCATGCAACAGCAGGAGGATAGTGTGGTGCAAAAAAGTGCCCGGGTTCAAATCCTAAGCACAGGCACTGAATCCCTGACCTGTACAAAATGCTGTTCTTATAAAAAAAATTTACAAGGTTCTGTGTTTGTCTAGTATGATGCGAAAGTCTGCTGCCACTTGCACCATCTATCAAAGCTCTATGATAATAGTCTTCATAATGCTCTGTGGGAACCATCTAATATAAAGTCATATTATGAGTAATGGCTCGAAAAAATTCATTAATCTCTATCTCTATTTGATAATGAGTGTCACATTCACACCATCCATCACTTTTTAAGAGGTGGAATCTCCTTGTGCACCTCACGGTGAGATCAGTATAACATCACAACGAGCCACTCCTCAAACATCATGTCGGAGCTTTGAGCTATAATTGACATCAGTGTTAGTCCTAGTTTGAAAGAAAAAGTCAGATTTGACTATAATTAAAGGCCGCAGTTTAAATATTAAAAGGCATTAAGCACTTTGATAAAATGTGAACATTTCCATGAGATTAGAACTTAATGTGAGTTGGTAACACTTGTGATCTCAAGAGACAAGCCAAGTTTAGTTCCTACTATACTATGCTCCTTGTGGAAGTCCTTCGTGGTTGATGTCACCTCAGCGTTAGATGTGCTGTTGACACAACACCTTTATCTACGTTACCAAGTATGGTACAGGGAGTCTTTCAATGGGATACAATGAAAGAGAGAGGGAGGTGGGGGCCGTCAGCAGGAAAAGCAGATGTGTAAAATATCTGACGACATCCTGAGAAAGCACAAGTGTGTCTGTATGTGTGTGTGTGTGTGTCAGCACAGTACAAAGCTGCAAAGCTGACAGTATTTCTCCCTGTCAGAAGCCAATGTCGCTTCAATGTCAGCTGTTCAGGTGAAGGCTGACAGGCACTGACGTATTTTGATTCTCTCAATGCAGCCCTATTTTCTCCGCACGTCACCTGAAGGCCTCTTCAAAGGCTCCGTCAGTGTTTGTGTAAAGGCGCAGGCTTTAAATGTCTGATGAGCTGAACACGAAAACGATGAAGACTGTTAGTGTGCGTTGGTCTTTAGAAATGCTATGAAAAGTGGGAGATTATAGTGGAGTAGATACTACGTGACTTTCTGCACTGCTGCAGCAAGTAAAACGTACAGTATTTAGAAGACTGTATACTTACTCTGGGTCACCACTAATAAGCATATAGGAAGTAGACTGTCCTCCTCAAAACACAATTACACACATCTCCTTTGACATCATACAACCTTAATGGTACAGTGAATAAATGTATATGTATTGATAATGTTGAATAGATTGATTTGACATGTGTTTTTTTTTTTACGCCGAATGCCCTTCGTGCCGCAACCCTCCCATTTTTCCTCCGGGCTTGGGACCGGGGACACCCTGGGTGGCTGGATGGGACCATATCTGGTGGGCTGGGATTCGATCCTGGCAGAAACTGGCAGTGGTGGTACATTAAAGGAGAGCCAGGCAGACCCACGCACAGAGCAGCTTCTAGAGTCAAAGTGCAGACCCTGTGTTAGGTGGGCTCTGAGGAAATGTATGAGATGATATGTTTTGGTGACGTTTAATCAGTTGCTTCAACTCTGACATAGGTTGACGAATACCTGGTTTGGCTAAAATGTACCATCACCCTGCAGGTACATTGTTACAGGTTAGAAAATTAGATGGGTCGATTATCAGTTATCAAGTTTCTGGTACCTAGCAACCAAAATTGCTCCTTTGCAACCAATATTGTCATTGAGCAGATTAGTCCATTTTTTGTTAAAGCTGTTTATTTAACAGTTTGGAAAGTTTGGCAAGTTGGGAAGCACGTATGCAACACTTTTCCTATAGGGTAAGAGAGGAACGTTAAACTTTTAATTTGCGATGGTCAAACCCAGCAGCACGGTTTTTGGACACAATAAGTCAGTAGTCCGATCTAGTCTTTAGACCTACAGATTAATAATCTAAATGTCTGTATAAAAGTTATAGTGTCCAATATGTGCTTACAAACATCCGAGTATTTGGATGCGAAGCACAAGAAGAGATGGTAAAAAGTGGAGTTTGGAGTTTGTGCCTTAGACAAACTGAAATAACTGAAGAACGCCTAAGGTTTGAACCAGTGGACAGATCCCCCCCCCCCCCACCCCCACCCCCCCAGTTAATTAATGTTTTTAAGTAGGCTTAACAATTAACTATTAATGTGCACCTCCAGCAGAGCGGTCAATGTTAATTTATGAATTCATAGGATTGTTTGATTGATTGACACAATTTGCCGTGGACAAACTGTATGAAAAGTTTATCCTTCTTTGAGCAGGTGATTAACCCCGACCATCCACTGTGTTTACATCATTTAAATCTGTTCCAAATGACAGGAGAGCGCTACAAAATGCCCCCCCCCCCCCACACACACACAATTTAATCAAATCCTTCTTCAATGCCAGCTGGATCAGGTGGGCTTCGTGTCTATGAAGCATGTTACATCACAGATCTCTCCTGTTGTGATGTATGGTGATGTGTGCGCTAACAGGCATCAGTTTACAGACAAGATGCGGCTGGGGTTTGTTGTCGTGGGGGGTCGGGGGAGCGGGAGGGGGTTGGGACAAAGCCAGTAAATTAAGCCGGAAAATTTAGGGGAAAAACAACACCTGCAATAACAGCAGCGCTGAGAGTGATAAATAATACCTAGATCAATAATTATACTTTTATTTTTTATTGAGTGGGACAAATTTCTGAATGAGCAGGCCTGACCTTTTGGGGCCCCGCCTATGATGCCGAATCTGGAATCTATGCTTTCTCCCTTAATCAGGTTCTAACTCTAATTACCATGGTACCAGACATACAAGAGCTGCAAGTTCGAAAGTTCCTGGAATGCAGATTCTTTTTTTGTGTTATTTCCCTTTCATTCTAGCAGTGACTGGGCATCAAAGCCATGACCCCACCTCCTTTTCAAAACACAGGCCTACTTACAATCCTAGCCTGTGTGCAGAAAGTACTATATAGAGCTGTGAAGCTACATGTCTGTGTATTTATACTGCATGAGTACCTTGTCCTTCTCGAGAGTTGATGACGCTGCCCAAAGTTCGTTCACTGTAACTGGACAAAAAGCTGCCTCTTACATTAACGGTGTCTCTGGGCAACTATGACTATGATGTGAAGCCTGAAAGCAGCATCTTCTCTGTTCAGTTTTAATGTCCATAAAAATATTAAAAGTTAAGAAGCTTCAAAATCTGTACAATAGGTGTATTTTTCCTTTTTTATGTGGAAAGCGTGAAGTTCATGAGTTCTCTCCAACAACAAAAATGGATGAGGCTCCTAAAAGCCTACGAAGGGATGTAAATGAGCGTAAGTGTTTATCTCATGTGAAACCTTGCTCATCCGTGCGCCAGGATTCTTTCTTTTCTCACATCTCTTTGTTCATTCAGAGGCTGAAAATGAGATTTCAGAACAAAGCTAATGAGCTGCTTTTATGTTTGTCTCACACTCTTTATGTCCCCAACATGCTTCTTTCAAATCTACTTTCCAGCTCATCTACCGACTACACCATTTTCTGACATCCAGCCTTTTCCTTTCTCATTCATCCAGCTCCTCTGTGGGGTGCGGCCCATAAGATTAAGGGTTTTGTGGGATAGCTGAGTCCTGGCGAGGGATGCTTGGAGCCAGATCAACCCCCCCCCCCCTCCAGAGCCACAGCTGGCTTCAGGGACTAAATATAGAGCGAGAGCTTATGCCTTGGAAACTGTGGGAGAAAATCAAGGTTGGAACAGATGCTAAGTCAGAGTAAAAGAAGATCAATTTTGATAAAACCCCAAAGACTAGTTTCACAGAGAGGGAGAAGAAAGAAAATATAATAAAGACAGTGAGAACAGCAGAGCACATGAACATAACAGAGAGTGTTTCACAGTCGACAGTGGATTGAGGTGATTTAAGACGTGCTGCTAGGCTGTATCTGAGCTCTGTGCCCCGGAGCTAAAAAGCCTCAGTAGATCACAGCAGCAGCTACACACTGTGGTCAGTCCACGAACACACACACACACACACACACACACACACACACACACACACAAACGGCACCAGCACCACCAGACCAGTGTTCACTTCTGCATGGTTTTTACATTACAGTTGATGTTTTCCCCAAAGCATACTACATGTTTAACATGATGATACTGGTTTTTTTTATTTTTTTCCATCCTCCAGGCAGCAATTAGTTTTAGCCAGTGTCAGTACAGCGTGAAAATGCACTTGCAGAGGCTTAAAATTAGCTGGAAAGAGGTCATCACCACGGTAAACATGTAGTTTCCTGTAACGGTATCATTTTGTTGTAATGTGTATCCTTGTCATAGCCGTAGACATCCAACACTTTTGGATAAGCTCATAAACATCAGCCTTTATTTGTGAGGCTTCATTGTTTACTTATTATCTATTTACTACCTTATCTGAACCAGAATTCAAAGCTGGCCAACAATAGGTCTGCATTTCTGCAGTTTTATACTGATACTTCTGATTAAATGAACACACCTGATTCAGGTATTCAGCAGCGAGTAGAGTGTGAATCGCTGGAAAACTAGCAGGACTATGAGCCTCGAAGACCAGAATTGTGAACCCCTGCTTTAAATGACCCCATGTGTTACATAGCCAGTTCACCTTCCATAGTGTAAACTAATTGGCCACTTTATTAGGTACACCTGTACACCTGTCTAATGCAATCCAATACAGCAGCTCTGCCATGAACTCTCTTTTTACAATGTTGTAACTGTGAGTGTGACTGTAACTGAGAGTGTCATATCAAGAGATGATTCTAAAGTTTTGGGCACCCTATTTAAAATGAATGACGTTCAAAATGTAAATCGTTTCTCACATGAAAAATTAAAATTTTTAAGATGTATATCACATAAAAGCATTAATGGCTCGAGTCCCTGTCTTTCAGACATTTGTTGCATGTCAAATCCCTGTCCCTCTAACCTCTTTGTTGTTCATTATCAATTAAAGACACAAAAGCCTTAAAGTAATTTTAAAGAAGTCCCTCAAGCAGCTATTATTGTTCTCACTCCCACACTAAGAACTATGCAAAAGTTCCTCCAAGTGCCCATTGTCATTACAGGGAAAACCGTAAGATTAGTCAAAAACCTGGAAAGAGCACGATGGAAGTTAAGGCTGTTTTATGAAAAGATTAATTAAAAGATCTACTTCATGTTAGATGCGTATGAGCCCTGTCCCACATGTCATTAGGAAGTGAAGGTCATCATCTACACTGTAAACCATTTTATGTTCTGCCTTTAACTTCTGCCTTGAAAATGTTGAGATGAACTTAAGTTAACAATTTACTTCTGTGTTGTCAATGTCCAGTTAGTTACTTACTTAAACCTTTTACAGTTCTTAGAAATAAAAGATCAGCTCTTTGTTTGACATTAAGAACTTACAGCTGAAGCTAAGATATGAGTAGTAATGGCAAATTTTAGTTAATATTTATAATAATGTACAGTAATAAACACACACATGAAATTCTGAATTTTTTTTTTCTCAAACTACAAACAAACTGTAATCTTACAAGAGTTGTAACTCTAAGACAGTGTATACTGTTGCATTAGAAACTGAATTCAATGAGCTGAGTCATGTAAATCATAACAGTATTTCAAGCCATAGACGTTTAAGTCAGAACTGCTTGGTTTATGAATTCTACAGTGCTTTGAAAAGTAAAACTATGCTATAATGTATAAATAAATTGACTGAAGACAAAACCTGATTTATTTTTGAATGTTATGTCCTGATTCTCCCCATAATCATGAGTAATGGAGTTTATTTTTATTCATTCATATTTACAGCTTAGAGAAACACCTTCCAGCCTTTGGAAAACATTTAGCTAAACTAATAATTCTTCTCAGGCAACACAAACTTCCTTTTGCTGCAAGGAAACCAGCCTTCACTTCACATTTCAGCCTCCACAGAACCACTACAAGCTAAAGTCCTGTGTCCGCTCTGTTAGGGCTTTGTGACACATGCAACCGATACTGCTGAACCATACAGAAGTTCCACCATTGAACAAGACAAAAAAAAAACAGTCCATGTTGTGACAGTGGTGAAAGGAAGAGAAATGGGATTGATTTTTACACTAACACTGGCTCAGGAGCCAGTTCTTCCTCCAACTCTGAGAAAGAGGGTCTCCCCAGTTGTCCGACAGGCTGCTGCAGGACCAGACTGTAGTTTGGGACCTGCAGCACAAACGCACATTTGCCACAGTATCACAGACAGCTGATGAGCAACATGTAGGAAAGGTTAGGCTTTGTGTGTGTGTGTGTGTGTGTGTGTGTTTAATGAGGAACTGTAGTGGAGGGTTAAACCACTTAAACTACATTTTGCCATTTTAAAGGGTCATTTCAGCGAAGTTCTAAAAGTTCTCACTCCTTTGTGCTAAAGTTTTGGGTACTGCAGTTTGGAAAATGTTTCTGTAGAATTTGGCTGAGTGAAGCTGAAACCTACATTTCACACAGACATAGTGAGTTATAAAATAATAGAACCTTAAACATTGTCATTATGTCATTGTGTGTATGCAGACATAAGACATAATTGAAAATCAGCAGCACTGTTTTATGGTTTTGTTTTGTTTGTTTAACACTGCATTAATTACATATTTGAGTCACCTCTCACTAGTTATGGACAAACATCCCATAGCAATAGTTGGACAGTTTTCTTTTTTAAGTGTTGTGTAAAGCGCCGACAGAAGGGAACAGAAGCTGGAGAAGACCTACGGCAGCGCAATGGGCAGCGAGCACAACAGAGACAAAGTTGTGCCAAGAGAAAGACGCCAGCTTCGGGGGTTGAAAGATGGAGGGCGACGTCACCGCTCTGGGACAGCGTGGCAGCAATTGAAATGTGGGATGAGCAGACATTATCACCAGTTAAGGAAGTCAACAGAGCACAGCAATTGGCTGATTGGCTGAGTGAGTTTTGCAGTGAATCAACACCTAAATATTTTAAGTAAGTAAAATGGGTAAGTGGGCTGTCCGTAAGGTCTGCTGATACCTGAGAGGACTGTGTTTGTTCCACTGCAGCCTACAAGGGAGGAGGTAACTGTCCCAGAGCAATGAGAGAAGCTGAAGATGAACATCGTACCCTGGTGAATAAATTCCACTAAACCCCCTGCACAGTCTTATGTATAGACTGTTACCCCCACACTCAATCTTTCCATATCTACCTACTCTACATCCTTCCATCCGTTGTGAACGCTGCATCTCACAATCAGTTTGAAAGAAATTCGACAACTATAGCTCAAAAATGGCCGGGTTACCTTTTAGGGATCAGATGTCCAAGGTCATATTTATCTCGATCTCTCTGCTGATTAAACCTATTTTAGCTGGGACTGTTACCTTTTTGGCGCATTTACAGTTGCAAGCTACAGTTGTTTATGTCCCACATATCTTTTTGGATAAAGCATGAATTGACCTTTAGACAACTGCTGGATTAGTAGCTCGTTGGGGATCAAATACATTTTTGCACCATAAGAAGCACAGACTGTTGCATTAGTATCTCGATCTTCTCATTTCAATGAATGTATATTGGCATTCTGGTCTGTGTTCTTTCCTGTTGCAGGTATACGTGTAAAAAAAAAAAATCAGAATAACACAGTTGCTTACATTCTTGGAAAAAATGCTTAGCTACAGCATTTGAGGTAGAAGTTTGAATTTATTCATGATGATATGCAACAGATGGACCCAAAGACCAAGAGAGCAATAAAACAAGCTCCTAAAATAGCCTTTGCCTGCTGTCGCACCATGAATGGCAGACAGCTTTTCCACACTGAACAACGATTCAATCACTTGTGGACACAAAGCAGTCATCAATGATGCTGAAATAGAAACTACCTATTGAAAGTCCTTTAGCTATATGAGCATAAACCTTCCAAATTGTGTGTGTGTGTGTGTGTGTGTGTGTGTGTGTGTTTTTGTTCCTTTATCACAGCATTCGTTTATGAGTTTCTGTCAGGGATGATCCGTCCATAAATACACGACGGACTCCCAAAAAAGGAAGAAGAAGAAGAAAAGAGATGATGACAGATTGATTAGAGAGAACTGATGAATGGCTGTGGTGTGGCTCCTCTCCTCCTCCAATCACAATCGACCGCTTTTCAAGTGCGAACAAGTTGGGCACTTGGAGGGCTGTAATTATAAAGCCTTAATCAGCAGGGAGCAGAATGGGAGTCTGTGTGTGTGCGTGCGAGTGTGTGTGTGTTTGTGTGTGAATGAATGAATGTGTCTGTATGTAGTGGATGGAGTGTGTGAGAGAAAATGGGTTTAAAATCAGTGAGTGCATATGGTTTGAGATTATATGCAGTGAGAATGTTTGAGTGTGCAAGAATCAGAATGGTCGAAAAATTAGTTAGTATGTCTTCAGATTGTGTCTGTGTGCGCTTCACTTAAAATGGATCTATAGCTGTGTGTTTGTGTAAGCTGGGCGTAAGTGTATCTGCATGTCCATCAATAAATGTGTGTGTACAAGAACAAGCACATTGTATTGTTAAGGTAGCGGTGAATCACAAGATTTATTTTCTCATTAAAAAAAAACGTTGGCTGCTGCCGTACACCTGACAGTGTACGTGTATGTGTGTGTGTGTGTCAGGAGGGTCGTTCTTTGATTAGGATGTTTGTTGTGCAGTGTTTGCTCCCTCGTACACAGCAGTGCTCGTTGTCATTTTCTTCTTCATTAGTTCCTTTTGAGGCCACTTTGCTTTCATCTCCGCTTACATTTAGGGAAATCAATTCCTCATTACGCCTCTGAATGAAACGAACCTATTACCTTTTTGGCTTTCTTCTCCATTCACTCTTCATTATACTTCATTATTCCGCCAAACCCACACACACACTCACCCCCATTGATGAGATGGGTGTTGCCTTTATTAAGTGATCTGCAGTTTGTTTGGGAGACTGCAGAAAGTGAAGAGTAACTTAAGTTCAGTTGTGATGCATCAGCAATATGAAGCACAAAGTTCAACCCGGGAGGCCAATTTCTGGGGGGCTTTCCCCCCACCTTTGCAGTTCCTAACACTTCACACATATGTACACATATATGTACGCATGTGTGTATATATGTATTATTTAATTTTTTATTTTCATTTAATTTAATAGGAAGTCAATTAAAATAAAATTGCCATCTTAATGAGAAACAGAGATAGAAGCAAGAATAACACAATTTCCCCATGGGATCCATAAAGTTGCTTGCTAATATCCCCAGATACCACTATATGATGACATCCTGCATAAACCTGTGTGCGTCATATATTTCTAATTACTGCACTACATACATGCGAAATAGTCAACAGTAAAAAGTAGCAGCAAAAACAAACATTTTACATCATGGCTTCCTGTGATCCACAAGATTTATGGTACAGTACATTTATTTCCCAAGTAGTGAAGCTGCAGCATTTTTTTGCAATTAGTAAATCTATTTAATAGTAAAGACAATGATTTCAAAGAAACAACAAAAAACAGTGTGTGATCATGTCATCAGCCTTTCAAAGGTCGCACTTGATTCTTTGTCTCCTTTATATTGCTGAGACAGTTAATACATTAAAACTCGAGTAAGTGTTTCTCTCTAACCTCACTGTCCTTCCTCGCTCTCACATTCCTGACAAATGTGCTAATTTAATTCCTCCACGGAAGCAAACGAGATGTTTGACTATTATAAGCTTATATCTGTCTTTCCCACCCGTCTGCTCAAATCTGAGAAATGGGTCGTAATATTTGATCTCTTGGTCTTTTAAATAAAGCATTCTGAAATATAGACACGCGCTTGGTATTCAGGGTTTTGGTCGTTGAATTTAGTTCCTCTGCTTCTTCAAATTAAGACTAGATGCAGTCAGGCAAAAGGTTTTGCCAAACTACAGATTACTTTCAGGATCGGTACCTGTGACACCCTCCAAAGGTCACGCTAAGCAGACTAATGCAATTTGAAAAAAAGAATTGCTTTTTTCGAAGAGAATTCAATTTAAAGCCCCCTTGGTGTTAACTTTATAGGTGTCTATATCTGGTGCACTTTGCCAGCTAATGACTGACTATATAAATATTAGCATAGAAATGAAAACAGAGATCATGTGTGGCCTAACATAAACGAACATCCTGCTGGCTCTGGCGTCATAATTAGCAGGCAGACATGCAGTATGCGGGAACATTTTGCCATAAGCCATGTTAGAATTGCATGACTAAAGGACATACAAGTGGATAATAACAGGAAGTCTTGTCTGAATGTGAGTAAATGTATGTGAAGTACAGGTTCACAATTTTTCACGTCTGGCTTCCACAAAAAAAGCCAGGTGCTCGTTTGAACACCGACAGAAGTTTTTCTTGCACAGTCTTTAGAAAATGTGTAGCTAAAGTTAATATGAGTCAGTCGGAGTTTATGAAGCACGTCAGAGCTTATTAAATCGAGTGTATATCTTCCAAAGTTAAAGTTGTTTTATTGGGAAAACAAAGTAGGAAACTAACAAAAAAGAGGGAATTTGGCACTGAAGAGGCAGCAGCTTTGGAACACTTGAAGAATTGTGTGCCTATCGTTTATGATTCATCAGCTCCTAAACCAAATACACAACCTTGGAAGAGCAGCTGTGTGTCACCTCTGTAACAATCACACAACATCAGGAAGGGCATGTGAACTAAGACATGCACATGCGTGTCCCTTTCTTTAATCTTCTGTTTCCAAACAACACCCACACTGAAACAGGAAGACTGTTTGAAGCTGATTGTTGGACACACCAGCTGTCCTCTGTTTATTGCTGTGCGCCGCATCCTGCGAAGGGGGTCATGCGGTGATGGCACGTCAGCCAAAAACCCTGCGACTGTCAAAATGCGTCTGTCTCTAAGTGAGAAGTGAGCCACTACAGCTGTTTTAAAAGGCGGGTTATTTCTTTATTGAACCATTCACAGGAAATGCAAAGAGCTAATTGGTGAGAACAAAGCATTAGTCTGGATGAGAGATCAATAAAAGATAAACTCCCTGAGTCATGGAAATGTGTGTTGTTCTGCTCCGTCTGCCCGTCTGGCCTTCTCTCTCCATGCACTCAGATACCTTTAAAGCTGCCTTCTCTTGCAGCACTGTAGTTATGCACTGCTAAATTATAGCGTGCATTTTGTTTTAACTTTTTTTTTTTTTTCAGAGGATTGCAAGTCTTCTTAAAATAGACAGCAGGCAATATTATGGAGCAGTGTTCCCAAGTGTGTGTGGCTGAGGATTTGTGAGCCACTGGACCCTGGGAGTCACGGAGCGGGGCATAGAAAGCATTTTAGGTGTCGATGTTGTCTGATCTACAGCCGAGCACGGCCATGACTTGGCAGCAGGATGTGTGCAAAATCTATTGAGGATGGCTCAGGGGCACAAAACATGTGTCCAAGTCATCACAACTCAGAGGGCGAGGGATGAGATTAAGAGATGCAAGCGGATAGAAGGGCTGAAAAATAGAAAGAGAGCATGCATGACATACCAGAATAACACCTGGGTCTACCTGCCCCCTGCACAATCAAATCATGGTGTAGTATAAAAGTGGAAGCTGTGAAATCTTTAAAAAAAAAAAACACAGACAGACCATTCACGCTTACATTCACACCTATGAGCAACTTGCATGGTGCATGTTTCTGGACTGTGGGGGGAAACCAATGGAGGCTCAGGCAGGTGGAACCTTCCAGCTGTGAAGTGGCAGTGCTAACCACTCCACACCTTACTGCCAGAATACAGGTGTGAAAAGTACATGCATGTGGGGATTTGGGAGTTGGACTAAATGAGCTGACAAAACCTCTTTACTACTTATCACTAACATAAGATCTTATATTTAATGTGTATTTAATATTTGTTTAATATGTATTTTGCTGTTTCAGCTGGTGTTGAAACATGTCCAAGATGTGTTAAATTGACTGAAATGAAGAAGACCAGTGTTAAAAACGGAGCGTTGTGGTCTTGTAGCATTGTGACAGGATTTATATTATGCTGAATGTAATAAGACTCCAAGTGAAGGAAGCGTTGAGTTTGCATTAACAGCAAACAGCTGCAACAGCAAATCGCAAAAGGGGCAGACGGGGAAACAGGGAGAGGTCTTAGCATAAGATGGTAAAATACACTCGTAATGTCTTCGCTATACTTAACGGTTATTCGTTCATTCAAAAAAGCCTTCTGCAGTAGATGTAAATAAAAAATTTACACATTCATGATGCATTTTTATATTGTCTTTGCTCTGAACCTCATTTCTATTTCTAGCTATAATCTCCAGTGCCACTTACCAATGTTATGATACCAAATTTTGTAATTTACATATTTAGGCCTGACTTTAAGGATCACACTCTCCAGGTTGAGAAAATGATCTCTAAAGCTGCGGATGATAAGGGCTTTTGTCTAATACTGACGGTAAAAACAGATGTTTCTCTTACTCTAGCGAGCATCTATTCACCGTCTACATCTCCTCACATTGGAGATGTGTTAGAACCCCCACGGCAAACAGAGCTCTTCCAGTCACAAGCGCTGCAAGAAGTCACACTTCTGCTGCACTACCGTGTTGAGCGGAAGATAGCGTACTGGGATGTCGCTCTGCTCCACTCACAGCCCTGCCTCCCTGTCACCATGGCAACCCAATCTCACCTGCAAAGGCAAGCTGGTTGTAGGAGGAATGTAAAAGCGTTGCGTATTTGTTTCATTCCCCGTTCCTCTTTTCTCTCTTTCTTTCTACCTGACGTGCCCGCCATCCATCTCTGCTTTCTATCAGCGGGTAACAGATGCCCAGGCAGTCCTCATAAATAACTCCAAATCACCATCTCTGCTGATGCATTCAGATGGAAAATCTTTGGGTACATATATAAGTCTCCCACATACACATAAGCAAAGGCCAGATGGGCCGAGTGACAGATAATACTGAGCGCTTGACAACACATGGGCTGAAAAGATAAGGGACCACGGGAGGAGAAATGAGAAAAAGACGAGAAGAAAAGAGAGAAGACGGAGGAGATGAGATGACAGGAGCAGACATCTGTCATTAGCCTTCTTTTATTACGATGTGCAGTCTTTTCTGGATGTGGTTCGGCTGTGGTCTGACCTTTCAACTAGTACAGTACTTTGGTACTGGGTTACGTGCAGTGTTTCCAGGTCAGAAATGTGTCTACCGAGGGATAAAAGGCGGTGAAGAAGGAGTTGTGGCTTCTCCCTTTTCCTCTCACATCACCAGATTATGCTTTTGTGTTGCCGATGTTCTAAGTTTTGGTTTTGTTAGGTCAGGTATCCTAAAACCCTTTTACCCTTGCTTGTCTTTCTGTTGTTAAAATAGTTTGAACTTTATCAGTGTCGTGGTATTTTCATATGTTAAATGTTCTCTGAGCCATGGCGATATTAGGACCGTTAACGAATGCCAAAATGTGCTGATAAGGCGAACCAATGCCAACGCGAACACACACCCGATCCATTAGCATGCGATGCGGAAGGGGCCGGACAAAGTGGCAATTTTTATCCCCTCGAGAATGAGAATGGGCTGCTCCTGGACGTACTGTGAATTCTAATCTAACAACTTGTTTTCACTTGCCTCAACCAAGGCTCGATCCTATAGGTCTGATCAAGTAGCCTATTCAGGTGAACTCATACAGTATATGGACCAACCACATGTAGTCCAACCTAAATAACTGTATACTGTAGGTGGCTTGTTTGTATCCTCTGATGCGACCCATCGGAGCATCACTTGAAATAGCGTCCTGCTGAGAAACACAAGAAAAAGCAATCGCCAGGCAATTCAAGCTGTGCGTTTATGTGCCCATTAGTTCCAGCACCTTTTTTTTTCTCATCCAATATTCTCTGTGTAGCTCCCGAACATCCTTGATGTTCTTGAGTCACTCTTTCTCTGTTTCCCTCCCTTCATATCTTCCCTTCAACTGCTCTCTTTCCCCTCAGAAAGTGTCCAGACATTATGTGTCCTGAAGTGACCTGGCCAGACACCACAGATGCTACATTGTGGGATGTTGAATGTGTGTGTAATCGAGAGAAAGAGGGAGTGTGGGAAAGAAACAGAAAGAAAGAGACACACACATACAACCGATACGTGCTCACATCTGAGCCATAACGGTTCAAAAACAAAGGGCCAAAGCACCATGTCACTTCAGTCCTTCCTTTCTTTCCCATCGGATCCAGAAACAGTCCAGATTCCTGGTCAATCTGTATAAAATGTGTGCTCTGTTTTCAGATGACCTGTCACCAAAGCCTTCAGACTCTACATCACCTCAGTCTAGCCCTGACCTAACAACACATTTTCCTGGTTAACCAGATTGCTGGCTTAGGACCAAAAACAAACAGGGGAACAGAAGATTCCTCTCTTGAAGCTTCCACCTATTCCTTCACTATTTTAAATAAGCAGACAGGGACGACCAGACTTCTTCCATAATCGTCTTCAGTGCTGTGGAGAACATGACGTTGTTCATGTTGCTGAAACTGAGTGTTTCCACTAAACCCTGGGATGGACTCATCCCATTTTATCCCAACCCCAACAACTGTAGTCTTTAAAGGAGCAGAGGAGAGAATCAGAATCAGACCCTTTCTATACTGTAACTTTTTTCCTATGTCTACATGGTACTGGGAATCTCTTCCTAGTACTGGAAGCGTACTGCGCCACTTCCTGTTTCCTTGGGTCTCTATCGAAGGACTGTTTACTTATTAATTGCAGCTCTCAATTTACTTTTACCAGTAGTTTGCCAAAACAATGTCAGACTCCATAGTTTTCTCTGGATCCCTGCCATATCTGACAAATGACGACATGTCTACTACGCTTGTAGTCTTTCAACCGCTGCCTGTCTAGGTGGTGCCCAGCAAACGATGTGGGCTACATAGACAATTGGAAACGTTTTTGGGGAAAACCTAGGCTGATTAGGAGAGATAGCATCCATCCTACTTTAGATGGTGCAGCTTTCTTATCCAGAAATATGGCTGGTTTTATTAGACAACCAAAAGTATGACAATCCAGAGTTGAGCCTAGGATGCAGAGATCCAGTCCTACACGTCTCTCTGCAGTGTCCTTACAACCGTCACCCCCCCACAACTCCCACATACCTATAGAGACTGTGTCTGTTCCCCGACCAACTAAATTACATAAACTAAAAATGACCATTTCACAATCATAATAACCTAATAAAAGTTAAGACTACTCCTCTTACAGAACAAACCCCCAAAACTATTAAATGTGGATTATTAAATATCAGATCTATATAATATAAATGACTTAATAAGTGATCATCAATTCGATTTATTTTCTCTCACTGAAACTTGGTTGCAGCAGGAAGAATATGTCAGTTTAAATGAGTCAACACCCCCGAGTCATATTAATGATCATGTTCCTAGAAGCACAGGCCGAGGTGGAGGAGTTGCAGCAATCTTCCATTGTAGCTTATCAATAATTCCTAGACCTAAACATAGTTATAACTCATTTGAGACCCTTACTCTTAGCCTTTCACACCCAAACTGGAAAACTCAAAAACCACTATTATTTGTTATCGTGTACCGTCCTCCAGTCCCTTATTCAGAGTTTTTGATTGAATTTTCTGATTTTCTATCTGATTTAGTGCTTAGTACAGATAAAGTCATTATAGTGGGTGACTTTAACATCCATGTAGATGCTGACAGTAACTGCCTGAGCACTGCGTTTAATTCATTACTCGATTCAATTGGTTTTTCCCAAAATGTAAATAAACCCACTCACTGTTTTAGTCACACGTTAGATCTTGTCCTTAGATATGGAATTGAAGCAGATAATTTAACAATATTTCCTCACAACTCTCTTCTGTCTGACCATTTCTTTCTGCTCAAGGAAGCTTTACCCTTAATAGATACATTCGTATTAGATATCACTCTATCTTTAGAAACAGGCTGTGTAGTCAATTCTTCTGTTCCTGTCGATCTTTTTCAAACTGTCTCTCACCCTCCCAGATCTGGTGATGCTGCAGACAGGTGCATTCTTTCTGTAACTGTTGGTCAGTAAAATGGTTCTCAGCCTCTCTGGTCTATCGATGCTGAGTTTGTAGTTGACTTTCTTTGTCTTTGTTCAGCTGCAGGATTTCAGTGTTTGTCTCGTTCTCAGCTTGTTCACCATTTGCACCTTGCCCTCTGCCTTTATGCGCTTTTTTTTTGCACGGTTTGTTGTGCTTGATGCTTTTCATGCTTTAGTTTTTCTATCTGTTGCATCATGCTCCCTCTGTTTCTGTAGGCTGTCATTACGATGCTGAGTGTTATGCGGGGGCTGACATGCTTGGCCAGTGCTGAGCAGATCGGATACAGTTCACTAGGAATTAGTCCACTTTTTTCACAAGGCCTGGCAGTGGCCAAGAGTCAAGGCAACCAGGTTATGAAATATCAGAGCTGGACTACTTTGGTCAACATGGCTCCCACCTTCTTCAGCACACCCGCCCAGTTCTGCCTCTAAAGCTCCACACTCTCTAGATAAACTGATAAGACTTTAATTCCACTTTGGCCCAACTGCAATATAAATATGAATACTCCTATTCTATCTTCTAAAATCCAGATATTCTTGTAATTTAGGGACATCGCAACAATCCTGGATAAATATATTTACAGCTAGAAATGTGTCTTTGGTTGGAAGTAAGAGGTAGAGATAAACAATTCAAACTTTTTACTCAAACTCTATTTTGCAGTGAAGCTGCTACATCAGATCATAAAACAGCTCCAACTTAAAGGTTTGCAAAGGGAAATGTGCATGTACTGGTGTGTGTGCCCAGTTCTTGCTGAGTCAGTGATGAGGAAAGGTTTGTTTGTCCGGCTCTGCCAACTTGTCCGCCCTGACCCCTCTGGGGAGACATGAGAAGAGTCTTTGAGTTTCCGTCAGAGCCGCCAGCTGAGCAGGCTCTGCTCTGGCATCCCGCACTGTGGAGTCTGCACCAGGCCAGTGGCACGGTGCATCAATCTACATGCCAAGCCGACCACGCGTAATAACCATGGCTGACTCCCCAGACATTTAAACCCAGATGGACACAGAATAGGAAAGAGATGCATAAAGGGAAGTAGGAAGAAAAGGGAAGTGATGTGGAAAAATGAGTAGGAGTTGTGAATAATGGGATTGACTTCATAATTAAAGAGGTAAAACTACACAAAAGGGTATTTGCACGAAACTGAAAAGATGTAAAGCTTTAAAGATATAAACCTCTAAAACAGCAGACTCGATACATCTAATGAAAGACGCTAAAAACAGATCCCTGATTGGGATTACATTTTGTAGGCTTTTTGAAGATTGCTTTTGGTACTTTTCATTTTCCTCAAGATGGGCACAAAATGGAGACATCACAGTTGTCAGGTTTTGATGTCAGTGTCTCGGAATCAAAGAGGCTTTTATCTGGCACCACAACTAACCTTCAACATTCATACAGAGAGAAATCCATCAAGAAAGAGACGCAGAGACAAGTATCTACACCCACAGGAGCAGAAATGAGACCAAAACGAAATCAAGGACAAGACATTTAGGCCATACATTGGATGTTTAAAAGGTATACGTAAAGAATTCAACACAATCCAGCAAAAAAAAACACACAACCCTAAATTACCCATAATGCCCCCTTTTCCCACATTCTCAGATTTACCAAATCCTTGGTCATCTTGGTCCACTTGATCAAAGAGGCCCTCCTACAATGACCAGAATCCAAAAAAGAGGATGGAAGAAGAAGAGGAAGAAAAAGAAGAGTTAAGATGGAAATTCCCTTCCAGTAGTTGGTGTAGAACAAGCAAGTTGCAATGTTTCCCCAGCAGCTGTTTAATGAAATACAGCTCTGGCTTCCACTGCTTAATTAAAGCCATGATTCACGTCTGGTAGCAGTCTGCAGTACATCTGGCAGCGGAGGACACCAACACACATTCTTCAGTTCCCTCACATACACTCACACACATAAATATAGATGCTGTACGGAGGTCTGAGTGCCTCACCATGCCCTGTTACTTTCCCTGACTCCCAAATCAATGTGTTGACTTTCCCACGGAGTACGACACCCATCACACACACGTGTTGCCTCATCCTCTGCGGGCCAGTACAGTATGTCGCAACTGGCTCCTTGCACTGCAGAGGAAAACACTGATTGTGATATCTGGTCTGCATGCAGATCTGTCACCGCCTAAAAATGCCCCAACTCCCTCCGGCTCCACTGTTACCAATGCCCAAATGTGGTTAACCGGACGATTCTCACACTCTTTCCACGTCCTGCTCGAGGCTAAAACCTAACAACAAAATCAATATTTATCGGCAGCGGCTGTGTGATTACATTCCCATCTCCGCCTGCTGTTCGGGGCCTGTAGACAAGCAGGGGCAGCCTTGCATATTGACCACAGGGAGCTGTTCCTTTTCGACGATAAACTCAACGTGCCAGCATACAGCATACCTACACAAACACAGTGAGGCACAGGGGAGCAGCTAAGGACTTTGAGATCCTCAGTACAGTTACAATGCATGTATGACATCTAAGGCTGCTCTGGTGTTTTTTTATGCAATTACTCAATTTTATCAGGCTGCATCAAACACCGTGTCTGGAAAGTAGCTCACCGTCTCATTTCACATGATTCAGATCTTAGATTACGCACAAAATTATAATTATTTGGCCAGAAGGAAGTAAAGGCATTTTCTTACACCAGTGTTTGTACTGTTCTTCCAAAATCAATTGGGATTTTACTACTTTTAGGATCATAAACATAACATAATGTATTTGTTTAGCATCTAGGGAATAGATTTTATAAACCAGCTACTCGCTGTGGGTTTTTAATCAAACAAAAAAAAGGAAATCGTGCAATTGTGCATATGCAGTAGGGACTATTTTTAGCAGGAGATTAGTCCACATTTGGTCTCTAGTGAGACAGCAGGAATTGAGTTAATATAAACTACAGAGTCATACAGAGTGATACACATGCTCATGGTAATGAAGGAACAGAACGAGTGGCTCCAAGGCCAGAAGAATGTAAAGTAAATGCATCATGCAATACTTTGGGATAATTACCCAAGGGCAAAATATGCCACGATTAATTTATTTTGCATGTTGGAAAATAATTTGTGTCCTAAAGATGATCATGATCATCTCTACATGATAAAAACCATTTAACACATGACCTTTATGATGTACTTCCAGTGGCGCCAGTGGACTAGAGTCTACTATTCAGCTAAGCCATAGTGGAGCATCTTATAAAAGAGAACATCTGTATAGCATAAAAGGCTGCACTACACAAAATGCAGATGCATGTTGGAAATATTGTGGATGTTTCTGTGCAGTGATTGTGTAATCTGTCCTTGGAAAACATTTGACGCAAGGATTAGAGGACATCTTCTGCTGTGGATTCATCTCTCAGTGTTTTTGTTTGCAGTAGCATATATTTATGTCCCATAGTTGAGAACCTGACATCTGCGAGAATTTGTGACCAGTAGATAGACACATGACATACCTGGCATTTAAAGGCACAGTTTGGTTCATCAGAAATGGAAGAAATACAAGACAGACTACACTAGACAGAAATTACCTGTCCTATAAATTATAAACTTATGTAAACATAGATTTGCTGCTATAAAAACACTGACATTGAAAAGGCTGTTGAAATAAAGAAGACAGCATTTGATGCTCATATTTATTCAGTTACGTGGTGCTGTTCCCAATGTTTGATATTTTGAGGTGTTGTGACTTGGGCAACAGTTTCATATTAGCTCGATCAGCATAAAATCACAAACAGGGGTGTGTCAGTTTTGGCAAATGACTTTGTGAAGGACACAAAGGACGCTCTTGTGTCTTCTCACTTATCTCTGTTCAAACATTGCTCCTCCACCCTCAGAGCAAAATAAGAGGCTGTGGAACATGTTTCAAAATGGAGGAGAACTTCTGAGAAAAGTATGGACGGAGCAGGGATCAGGTAAGGGAATTGGGATTCACCTTGCGTGTTTGCACTCTGATCCACCTGTGTGATCAAAGTGTTCATGTGAGAGCTAAGACTTGGAAAATGTTCCACATGCAAAAAGCTTTTCTTAATTACTGTTAAAGACTGTGTTTGGGACACATCTGCACATAACTCCACCAGTCCCAAATTTGTGCACCTTTACACCCCTACTATCAATAATGGTCACATTAAAATTGACATTTGTTTTGCTCCCTATTAAGAGGGCTCAGAGATTAGATAAACTGCCATGTGTCATTCTATTTCTCTCACATTCTCCCGCCTTCTAAATTCAAAGCAAAGCTACTAAATGAATCCTCAGCAACAAGTTTTATCACCAATGATTAAAATTTTTGATCTTTATTAAAGCTCACTCACATTTCTTTAACTTTCATAGACATTTCTGGCTCAGGTGGCCTAGGGAAATCTTTGCTGCTCACATGAAGTGGCTGCAATCCATGGAAAGGTTTACAGAAGCCAGTGAATGTTCTGTCCACAAAAAAATGGCTCAACAAAGACTGAAGCTCCTCAGCTCTTACTGTTCATTTAAAGGAAAAACATTCTACTGGACTTTTTTTCACATTTGCTGCATTTAAGCCTGCCAGATTTTAACATCCGCTTCTGTTTGGAGAACCCAATTAAAGTGCTGACGTCCCCCCCCCCCCCCCCCCCCACACACACACACACACACACACACTTTAAAATCCAGCACAATCACAGTGAGAAATGAAACTGTGAAACTGACACTATGTGATTACACCAGAAACATGATGAGAACCAAAATGTGGCAGTACACACTGGAACCAAAGACGAGACCGATGGACACCTGTCCAATTCTGCATTAAACAGCCTGCTCAACCTAAGACACATTTTACGTTGCGTGGCAGGCAGATGTTGGGGTGCAGACAGTTCCTGTCATTAGTGTATTGGCCTTTGATTCATGGGAAGATGAAGTGCTCTGGGACTGAGAGGAACATCTGTGAGACCATCATCTGTTAAATGCAGACATCTGCACCAAAATACGCTGCACCTTTCACCCATTTGTGTTTTAACATGTGGCATCAGCCTCTAGCTGCTGCCTCAGCTACCGTCCAGACGGGTGAGCAACACAGGAACTCTGCTCCCTCTTACTCACACACAAATTCAGCAGTGATGATACATAGTGAATATATTCTACCATGTTTGGCTGGTTTTACTTTGTACAAGCATGTGCAACGGAGTTTAGCTGACAATTGACTGTGACGCATCCACTCTTACACAGAGGTTTAGGATTCCGATGTCTCACTTCAGACTATTATCCATTTCAAATGTCCATAACATTTTTTAGACATGTTAACATTGCTGGCTTTGTATTTAGCATCCATGTCCTCTTACGACAGTAAATTTACTACTCATCATTTAAAGTTCCACCATCAACGGGCGCCATCACTAAGGATTACAATTCATCTTCCCTTTCAAAAACTAGTGCATGCACATCCCAGATAAAACTTAGGTTAGGTGGTTAGGTGCGCAGGGAAGTATGTCAATGTCCTTATACAGACATGTTAAACAGTCATCAGGTGTGTTTCAGCAAGGCCATAACAGTAGTTAAAGAAAATAATCTGGTTAATCAGGTTAAAAATAAAGTTTTGAATCTAATATATGTAGTTTCGAGTCATTTCCAATAGTCCTAGTAGTAGTAATAAAAAAAGTAGTAGTGGTAAAAAGTAATTCCAAAAAGAAAACTGTGAATGCTTCAGCGCTGAAAGCACTTTCAAAATAAAGCTAAAAAAACTAGAACAGTTGTTGCTGAAATAGCTAAATATGTATAAAAGCCACGAAGGTGGCCAACGGGTGCTATTAAAAATAAGGGATAAATTACTTGTCATCATTCAGATCCGGCCGGTATTCTTCTGTCTTCTGTCCTGTTCTTTTTTTGTGCTTGTGCTTGTTTGATACTATTTTCATAGAGATGAAAGAGAGAGAGGGGAGATGGGCGAGAGACACATTTGTTTGCATCCAGACACGTGTCAGAAAAGACTCAAAACGTTGCCTCAGAAACAGTCCAATAAATAAAAAAACTACGAGTCATATTCGAAAACTTTCTTCACTGTGAGCGGCAGAACGCTTCAACTAACACATGTGAAGAAATTGTAAAAAAAATGAAGTCGCGGTCGCATCTGGATCTGTTCAGAAAATTTTGGTAAAATTCTTCGAAAAATGTCAGCGTCATCAAAATGGGAAGCACATTTTCTGAAAGCTGACAATTTATGTACCATTTTATTTTATAATTTCTCTGAGAAAGCTAAAAACTAAGAGAGCAGAAGAGAAAAAAAAAACGAGAAAGAAAGGAGTAAAAAAAAAAAAAGGAAATGTAATGTTTAGATTCTCAAAGAACTTGGTTAGGTTTCAGAAAACACTGAGGTAAAGCTAGTCACTTCTCGCTAAACACGTCTACATCTCTCTAACCTTAAAAAAAGTGCATTTGGGGCTTTAACATATCCACAAACAGGGCTCTGGATTCAAACCCGGGTCTCAAGTGTGACAGTCCATCACCAAGCATTTCTGTCTCCCCTTCAGTTTAATTCATTCAAAAGATAAGATAATGGTACTTGCAAACTTGCCCGTTAGTTCCATAGAAGAGAAATACAAGAGAGGGAACAATTTTTATTTAGGTTGGCTACAGTATAAACAAGCAGAAGTTTATACCCTCAGAATAGTGAGACGTATCTTATTTCATGTATTTGGGTCATGTCCTCTCCGAGCAGCAGAGCTTACTGTATGATAACATCAGGCAGGCTTTGTGTGAACAGTCAAACTGAAGGACAGACACTTACTGTATACTACTACGGAATTGTTCCTGGTTAGTTGATCCAAATATCAATAAATTTGAACATCTTAGAAGATACAATATAGAAGATTGTTATTCTTGTTATAGCAACATCACTGAAAATTGGTGTCCTTGTGATTTTTGCCCATTTACCGGAAAATAAAAATAACAGGCCACTGAAGACCATAATAACATCTTAACTGCGTATTCACCTTGGTTTTAACACCGGGAGATTGTAACAAAGTCCTACGTGTACATGATTATTTTGAAGATTAAAGCCGATTCGAAAAATTTAAGTCGAAAACATATCGGTCCGTTTTTAGTCCAAGAGTGAATGAATTCTGTCAAAACGTCAGCAAACTCCTATTAGGTAAGATTTTATCTAATGGGTTTTGGGTTGATCTAGGTGGATTTAGGTTGATCTCATTCTGTAAGTAAGTAGTGCTTAGGGGTAGTGTTGTACTAAACCAAGTTAAAGCCATACAGTAAGTGTTAAACGAGGTTAAACACTATTTAAGACATGTGTAAAGGAAAAATTAGGAACAAATGTCATTGCAACACAGGCTCACTGCCGTATCGTGATTGGATGGTCATGATTTAAAGTTATTCCCCTCTTGTCCGCATCCTGTCTACACTGTGGGAACAAGGTCATTGATGAATACATTTCGTCACAATCAGAACCCCTCACCAGCTGTGAATCAGATGAGAAACCCCTTCATTTTAACACATCCTCTTTAACGTAACACATTTACAGTTTCTGAAAAGCTCCGTGCAAAAAGACTTTTACAGAGTAATTCAAGGACCAAAACGCATTTCTCTGATTATAGGGTCTTATATTTGAGGTCACTGACCCCAACAAGTCAGACCTCCCTCCTTGCAGCAGTTACAGTTGACACTACAGCCACACACCAATGAAGGTGAGGAATTTTGAGTTTCCCTCACAAATTCCAGATGGGAATATGTCATTCTTTCTGCAGACTTTGCCATTCCTTGCTTTAAAGTAGTTCGTGTCCATTGTAATGAAATCTCTCTCTCTCTCTCTCATACACACACACACACACACACACACACAAACAAATGCTGGCATTTTAAATAAGGGGATTCAGGTCTGTCTCTGGGTGCAGCGGCCGAAGCCACAAGAGTGTTGTGAAAGACGTGAAATGTGAGCATGTGACTTTTAGGCCTGGGTGCACAAGCAGGTTACCAGTCAGTGAATGATAAAAGACAGTACAGTGAGAGAACAGAGCTGTAGTTTCGGCACACACACACACACACACACACACACAGAGAGACTCCAAAATATCCCAGAGGCAGTTCACAAAGAAACCAAACAGGCAGCCTGCAGAGTAAACTGCCTTGTTCACTGTTGTATATCTCTTTGCCTTTAAAGGAGCAGCAGAGCCTGAAGAGTCGGGCTGGATCTGTCAGAAGTACTAAGCAAGCGGCTCAACCTTAACTTCAGAGAGATGAGATGGAGATGTTAAGGTGCAGGTCCATGAGCGACCGATTGGCCCTTTAACCTGTGATACAACAACAGGTGTAAAAACCTCTATTTGGCCTAAATGACCTACATCTTCCTGCCAGGCTCCATAGGGGTATGTGATGAATAAAATGACAGTTTCTGATGCTGGACAGCATTGAAAAATTCAATGTAGTTCCAGTCCAAAGTGTTTTCTGTGGTTTATTCAGAATAACAAAGACTTCCATTCTTGAGCATCTGCTGAGTTTATCATTTTTAAATGCTTTTGCAGCAGCATTTACCCTTGAAAACTCGCAGGAGCACGTCAGCAATGGCAACAATGAGAGCAGAGGACAAAGACAATGCTAGTGTTGCTCGCACCTACATTTAAGAGACTCGGTGTGGACATTTTCAGTAGGTGATGTACCCTGATCCTATTTGCCTCCAATTTTCCTTTGTTTTGCCTCCAGCTAAGTTTGGAAAATTCAGAGTAGGCAATTATTTTTCATTTGTTCAGACAGCGGTAAACGTTCACTGTTCCTGCTCTGCTCAGTGCCCCACACGTCGCTGGTTTTTTTTTTTTTACACTAATGTGAACATGCCATACCTGCGTGCTGACAAGCAGTTTACATTTCCAGTGCCACTGGCTTTCTGTTTGCTTTTGACAGTTCACTTCCAAAACCAAAATCTAATTTGGCGAGCTCTCGAACTACTAGGGGAATCCAACGCTGCAGGGCAGCACTGTTCTCCTACTAACTCCAGGTGTGTTCACTTTCGGGCTCAAAGCACAAGTAAAATTTGAATCACGGCAGAGTTTGACAACGAACATGCACCCAAACGTGGCTTTTCTTGATGTTTTACTTGGAATAAATTACAAGTCCTTTAAGTTTTCCCTAGTGAGTGTGTGTGTGTGTGTGTGTGTGTGTGTTCTGTACCATGCAGAAGGTCGTGACCCCACTGGTCCTGGAAGAGACGTGGGAGTTTACACTGGGGGGAGATGAGATTCCAAGGCCTGTTAAAGATGCCTGAACCAGGAAGACGGTGCTTGAACAACAATGCTGCTTATTGTGTGTATGTGTGTGTCAGAGAAAGAGAGAGAGAGAGAGAGAGAGAGGGTGGACAAATAGGCAGCGAGAAAATAGGAGAAAATTCTAAGTTACGAAATTACGAAAGACTGACAAAGTCATTTAAAAAGAAGGTAAACAGACTAAGATAAGAGGGGTTATAAGGAAACACACACACACTTCTCTCTAGTATCTATCTCACCTGTGTAATCATACATAAATACACAGTGCGTCATTAAAACTCATATTCATGCTGCTGCACAAACACTCTGCTTCAGACATCTCCTTTTCAATCAGAGCGCACAGGATGCAGCACCCTGTCATCACCACTACGAAATAATAAAACAGCCACTGTGAGGCCTGTGTGTGTGTGTGTGTGTGTGTGTGTGTGTGCGTGTCTCAGGCTGAAGCTGATGCAACAGCTGTAGAGACTGGCTCGACTCAGTGAGCAGAATCTAGAGATCACGGACAGGACCTCAATTAAGCCTCAGTTCAATTTTTACAACCGTTTACTCTCCAGATGATTATTAAAGGATGTAATGTAGAACATAAGTCTCCTCCTGTGCAATGTTTCTGCTACACAACACAGTTTTTTATTAGCTACATCATTTCTAACTACAGGGTCCTTTCAAACAGAGGACAAATAGAATCAGTTGCCCCAAATAACAAAAGGACCCATATTTTCTTAATAACTTCATGCAAGATGAGTGTATGTGTTAATCTGGATACTTTTTAGTCAGATTACTTCTTTCAGTGGAGCCATTTCTTTCTAAGACAGTAGTTCTACAGATAAATTGAAAGAACTGTTAAAAAACATGAAACATTATCAGTTTATAATCCTGTAACCACCACAAATTAAATTATATTCACCCCCAGCGATTTGGTTTAGAGACTGTGTGTGTGTGTTTCAGTTTTTGCAGCTATCTAAATGAGAGGAACAATTCCACTCGCTGCAGCCAGCAGAAAGTTAGATGAGCTTTGTAATAGGGTTGGAAACAACAAAACTCGGTATCCACATTATGTAAAAAAAGTGTTGTAGTCAAGGCCACCTTACCGAATCCAAGACCTAAGTATATATCGAGACCAGGGCCAATACCAATACCAAGGCAGGGCAAAACCAAGACAAGACCCTAAGACTAGACACACAGCAAATACTGCACAAATATATATAGAGAGAGAGATTTGATTAGTCTGGTCTTGGTAAAAGGTGGTCTTGACCACAAGTCTGTTGTGTCATTAAGCTGTGTGAAAATGTTAAATATGCTGCACTTATTGGCACTCAAAGTGCTTTACACTGCTTCTTATTCACCCATTCACACTCACAATCACACACACACTCACACACGGATGGGGGAGCTGCTACGCAGCTGGCCAACGCTCACCGTTGGGGTTCAGTGTCTTGCTCGAGGATACTTCGACATGTGACCGGAGGAGCCGGGGATCGACCCAACAATTGTGGGATTGGTGGACAACCACTCTACTAAAGCCCCACGAGTATGCTGGTATCCTTTCAAGTGAGGTGATGTATCACATGCTGATTTGCTTTGTGACGAATAGAAATATTCATTGCTCACCATCCACCAGAAACACAGGTGACTCTCACAGACCGACAGTGTGACTCCTGAATCAGAGATGCGACAGCTCATCTGTTCAGTTCATTGGTGGTTTAGGTGTGATCATGCGTGCAGCTCATACTATCCCCAGATGACTCTTATACCACATCATCACCTGTAAGTCCTGAATGTTCTCTTTCACTGGACCTTTAACCTCAACAAACGATACTGCAGCACTGAACCCACAAGTCATCAGCTGCAGCACTGTAACCTGACAGATGTACTGTAGGCAAAATTAAATAAAAACAGACAACATAAACTCAACCAGAGCCCTGCAGACTCTCTGTCTCCAACAGGAGCATTACAGGATTATAATTTTTCTTAGGACTGATCCAGTTTCTCTTTAAGTAAAAGCCAAAACCCAGAGAGCCCAGAACCCATATTACCATGTCTCTCTTCAGTAAATCTATTGTACTGTGCGCTTTTGCTTTGCGCAAATGATGCAGGTTTCCTGATTTCGCGCACAGACGTCCATGGGCGTGATTTATTAAACGGCGGTTTTGGCAACGTCTAATCTCACAGTTTACGCAAATTGAGTGATCATTCTCCTTCTGGACCCTCTGCTGAATTTAATGCGATACATAATTCATAAATGATCTCCGTGCGCAGATCAGAGAGGACATATAGGTTTTAAATGCTCCCTAAAGATTTATTTTTACACATGGACTCCACATCCAGATGGCGAGAACCCCTGGTAGGATCTAATTTGCATCGCCTCATGCTGCAAGTGCCCACTTTGCCAAAACCCCGCAGCCGCCCGTCGCCAAGCCACGTTTCTAAAGACAAAAAGCCTTTACTGCCATTGCCACTTGTCCGCTCGGCGGCTATTCCTCACATCCAATCACACCCACCAGCAGGAGAGACCCGCTCAACAAAAGCGCAACAAGACAGTCAATCCCGAGTGTTGTAATGGTGCCACATGAACTAACAGACTCCTGCTACATGATTTACAAGTATCATTTATTTATCAGCTGCGTTAGTGAACTGTCCGGGCACGTCGGTGCCAATGTGCCAGGAGGCTGCGAGACAAGATGCCATTCATCAATTCACACACGAGAGCGAAGAACGAAATCCTACCTGGTTGGAACATACTTTGGAAATAAAAGATGACCAGAATAAAGGATCCCAAACAAGTGGCAAATACCATCCGGCATATCCTGCTCATCCTCATCACTTCGCTCAGAGTCTGTTTCATGGCGGGACGGTGGTGAGGCTGGAGGGTGCTGCTCGCTTTGTGAGGGGGGGGGGGGGAATGAAGGGCCGGTTTGTTGGAAGCTCTGCTGGTACTGATGAGGATTGTCCTCTGGTCAATGAGCTGAACGTATCCAACACGGGGCGTACCACTGCTGGGCTGTGGGAGGGGGGGGGCGGGGAGGGCAATGACGGCGTGATGGCACCCCGCTTGGTGGAAATGGGCGCGTCCAGATGTGGGCTTCCGTTCAAAGGCGCATGGATCCTATGGGACAGTGGTGGATGAAGTACTCAAAAACTGTACTTGTACTATGTTAGTACTTTAGTATTAGTATATTAGTACTTATACTAGTAATGTACAAATAAACAAACATTACTCAATTAAAAGTAGTAGTAAGTACATATTGAGAATATTTTACTTAAAGTATTAAAATAACAAGTACTTGACTATTGTTTCTCTGTCCTTTCCTGTGGACTTCATGTTTGGGGGGGACAATAACTAATAATAGTAATAGACATAAATGATGGCTTGAAGCTGATGAGCTATATGATTTTTCAGTTTTATTTCTAAACAAAGACAAAGAGTATAATTACTGCATTACCAGTTCAATTTGAATACTGATAACATGTAAAAAAAAAAAAAAAAAAACAACAACAAAAAAACAAGTATGTTAAATAAGAGAAACTGACACAGACACAGTGTCCTGTCTGTCTTTACAGTGATTCATTTTCATTAAAAAAATGGAAAAAGTGTATTAACATGAAATGTAAAGTGACGTGATTTTAATGCAATTTTTTTTTATCAGAAATGTAGTGAAGTAGTAGTAAAAAAGTTGCCATAATTAAATCTACTTAAGTAAAATGGGAAATGGTCACTAATATACCATTTTACAATGTTGATTCCCATTCACCCATTCACACACACACTCACACACCGATGGCGGTGGCTGATGCAAGGTGCTCACCTGACCCACCTGGAGCAACTTACCTTGCCCAAGGACACTTCGATGCGTAGCCGGGACCGAGGATCGAATCACTGACCCTGTTCTCCATGGTCCAATAACATTCTGTTAACATACAGTTTGTTTGTTTTTTTTAAAGGAAGTGAAACTGAAGCCTATAATTTAGTTTATGGATTAAATATGCTATATAAAATGTGTAATAATAGTCTATAGCTGTTAAAGTCAATGCATTGTCAAACTCAACTAATCATCTCTCATTAACTTAAATTAAAACATTTTATAATTTCATGTTAATTCAACTTATTGGACCACATCAGAGTTCATTGTGATTTGAGGGCTTTTCACTTTAAACAAAAGTACTAACAGTTAGGTCAACTCTTGTCATTTTGAAAGAACCAAAACTACAAGACTTCCCAGCTTTCGTTGCTGAGTGTCAAAACTATTCAGACACTTTTCCTCTTTGCAGAAATGTGAAGAAAACTAGTGAAGTAAAGTAATGATAAGACTTTGTGACTTAAGACTTTGACATTTACATCTGTACTTTAAGTAGTAGAAGAAGTATTCATAATTTTTTATTCACGAGTGCACTTTCTTAACACACACACAAAAAAAAAACCCTAATAAATATTAATGTATTATTATGGATAAAAAGCCAGTCATTAGATAACGTGGTTTTAATCAGCTTCACCGTTATTTCTGTGTGGAGTTTCCATGTTCTCCCTGGGCCTCTGTGGGTTTCCTGCCTCTTTGGCGACTCTAAATTGCCCGTAGGTGTGAATGGTTTTCTGTCTGTGTATGTCTCTTTGTGTTGGCCCTCAGATAGACTGGAGACCTGTCCACGGTGGCCCACGCCTCTCACCCTATGACAGTAAATAGTAAAATAGTACAAATTGTGGTAGTAATATTAATATCTATAACCATCTATGAAAATGATTATTTTCACTTTTATATTTGCAGTCGTTAACCTAAACTGCAGCATTCGTAGTCGCAGTACAAATAAAAGTAACACAACTGCTAATAGTTAATGGAGTATAAAGAGTAATAGTATTTAGACACATTAAGGCAGTAACCCTCTGAAAACATAATGCTTCATGCACTTGTCCCTCATACAACTCCAGTGCCCCCTAGTGGTGGATGTGCACAGAGGTCAGGTGAAGCTCTGAACCCTGTCCAGCACACGCAGGCACTGATGTAGCGTCTGAACCTTGTTGTGGGACCCGTACAATGTAAGTGTAGCTTTGCGTTGTATCACATTGTGCCCTGAGAGGGACATCAAAAGGAGGAACACAAAAAAATCCTGTGCACTTTTTTTTTTATTAGGATAGTTGCCTTAAAATCAGGTCTGTCAGGAAGAGAACATGGTATAGAGCATTAAATTTGTCCAAAAAAATGTGGATCTAATTATTGCCCAGGTTGATGCACAGCAGTACAGATGTTAACATGGAATGGATGTCTGCACCCCAGTGTCTGCATTTGTTCACACTGTATGGGACACTTCACTGGATATTCAGCTCTTATTTTTTTAGATGGTTACCGTACTTAGATGTGCAAGGATATTAAAGATGGGAAGCAAACAAGGGATTTTAATAATAATGCAATGTTTTGTTTCTGACGCCAGGAGCCAAATTGTGTAAAAAAAAAGACAGCTTGCAACAATAAACAATTATTCATTTGAATGATTCCGAAGCCTGTCTAGTTCATTAAGGCCTTAAAACCCCTGAGACTCATGTTGTAAGATAAACCTGAGCTTTGATTCCATGCAAATGCATAACATCCCAGACTCTTATCGCTCTCCTGCAGCCTTTAAAACCTCTGCTACATTAAGGCTTAAGGAGACATAACCTTACACAGCAAATTATCTGCCTTTGAGGGCCATAGAATGCATCAGCGGGACTGTATATTTTAAAGTTATACTTAAAGCCCACAGACCAAAAAAGCAGCAAAAACGTACACAGGAGAGGATCCGTCCTCGACCGTCTGGCTTTCAGTCTACATGTCATTGGCTGGTCGGTTCACCCTCCTATCACCTGTGATCGGCCTGTGTATCATTGCAAGCACTTCCCTGTTCCTTTATGCTGGTACAAGTTTGTCTTTAGTTTAACATAATTTGATATGTTTCAAATCAAAAGGCTCAGTTGTGATTTCTTCCCAACAACATCTAGTTGTAGGACGTTGTCTGCAGGATTTTCATTTACTCGTTTGCATTCAAGTTATTTTTTTTTTGCGCTAAATAGGAATGCACGCTACTACAGCATCTCACAAATGACTCTGATTACTTAAAGCAGCACTAATCCATCAACCTATCCATTTTCTATACATCATCTTGAGCTGGAAAGTAGCTGGGATATAGTTGCCCACACTCCTGATCTCCTACCAAATCGGATGCTTCATACAAGGTGTAGATCTTCGAAAACGTTCAACAATTCCAGTTGCCAGAGTAACACCTTCAGGATAACCACAACCCAAATGACTGACCTCAACCTTTGTTACATGCTGTCAATAAACTGAGCAGTAGTCATTTCAGCAATGGGTCTATAGGTAGCCATTACCTCATGTCATCAAGACCAGTGACCTCTATGTAACACTCCATTAAAATATCCTATTAATTAAGTTCTGAAAATGTAACCCGCTCGCGTAGTGTACAGTGGGATCCGTCTCCAGTGGGCTTTATTAAATATTTTGCATGAATAATTCACACAGGCGACACTTGGAGTAGGAAACTCATTTGAATCTGCTGCTCTGGCAATGACCCCCCCAGACACTGGAGCTTTTTCAAGGGCTGAACATGGTAATATTTCCGAGCTGAGCAAAGTACTTCATGACCAAGTCTGACAGGACATCAGAGAGGTTATAAGGAAATTTATATGGATGGATAACTAGTATTCAGTCTTATTCTATTTTGGTTTCTTGAAAGAAGATAGTAGCTGCTAATAGCTCTACTATGTTCACCACCATGCAGTGTACATTGGATTGAGGAAATAAGCATAAGCAAATAAGTATGTTGTTGTTGTTTTTTTTTACATATTATCAGTATTCAAATTGAACTGGTAATGCAGTAATTATACTCTTTGTCTTCCTGAACTTGAACTTGTCTGGGGGTCAATGTCCCCATATTCCTGTGCTGCTGTTATTCCCCATAAAAGAGTGGATGCTGTTTATCGCAGTACCATTTGATTAATTAATGCAGACGGCCATTTTAATCATCGCTGTGAGTAATATGAGAAGGGTGGTCATTGCACAGAGCACTTTTCACCAGCCTGCGTTGGCTTTTTTAATCGATTTCACTGACAGTGCAGGATTTTGCTCACTGTTTTTCCATTTGTTAAATTTCATTTATTTGCTTTAAGTGCCTCACATTTACAGGAGAACCAGTAATGCATCCAATTGAAATGACTTGGACTCCAAATTGAAATTTGTTTCATTGTCAAACTCATATTAATTAAGAGGACAGATAACTGAAAAAACACTTTTTGATCTTTTTCAGGTTGCAAAACAAAATGCACCTCTTCTGTGCCCTGAGATGACTTTGTTGTGAATTGGCGCTATATAAATAAAGTTGAATTGAATTGAAATTGAATTCTGTCCTTTGTGGTGAAACCTACACAATAAAAAAAAAGAACATGTTGCTATGTCTTTCTAACACTAAACTAAAGGCTGTTAAAATTTTTAAACTTTCATATAAATAATATTTCTCTAAACACATAAAAATGGACAAGCATTTGGTACCTGCTCTGGATCGGCTTCAGCGTAAGGTGAAACTGAGATCCATGTAAATATAGTAATGAGTCCCTTAGAAAGAGGAGGGGTCATGGGCAATGCTATGGGATAGTTGTGTCATAGCTTATTTTAGGATAATTCAGGTACATTTTTACAGCCTGATGTCAAACCCCAATTCTAATGACACTGTGCGCTTTAAAATGGAAAACAGTCTGCACTTTTATAGCACTTTTCTACCTATTGGTACCCAAAGAACGTTACGCTGCTTGTCATTCACCCATTCACATCTCACAGATCTATGGGGGAGCTGGGGATTGAAGCAACAACCCCCAGTGGACGGCTGCTGTACCTCAATTCAATTTAATTCAATTCAACTTTATTTATATAGCGCCAATTCACAACAAGTCATCTCAAGGCACTTTACAGAAAATAATGTAAAGACTATAAAGATGCATAGAGAGAACCCAACAATTCCCCCTTGAGCAAGCCATAGGCAACAGTGGAGAGGAAAAACTCCCTTTAACGGAATAAACCTCCAACAGAACCAGGCTCAGGGTCGGCGGCCATCGGCCTTGAGGCAGAGAGTGACAGGAGAAGGAAAGGAGCTCAGTGCATTGGGGGGTGGGTCCCCCAGCAGTCTAAGCCTATAGCAGCATAACTATAAGTAACTAAAAGCTTTATAAAAGAGGGAGGTTTTAAGCCTAGACTTAAAAGTATAGAGGCCGTCTGCTTCCCGAATCTGAACTGGGAGCTTGTTCCACAGGAGAGGAGCTTGATAGCTAAAGGCTCTACCTCCTATTCTACCTTTGCAAATTTTGGGAACCACAATTAGGCCTGCATTCTGAGAGCGAAGTGGTCTACTGGGATGATATGGTGCTATGAGGTCTTCTATATATGAAGGAGCCTGATCGTCCGTTATTGTAAATTCAAATGTTATTAAAAAATGGTCAGACAGAAGAGAGTTGTGAGGAAATATTGTTAAATTATCTGCTTCAATTCCACACGTAAGGACAAGGTCTAACATGTGACTAAAACAGTGAGTTAACTTATTTACATTTTGGGAAAAACCAATTGAACATAATAATGAATTAAACGCAGTGCTCAGACAGTTACTGTCGGCATCTACATGAATGTTAAAGTCACCCACTATAATGACTTTATCTGTACTAAGCACTAAATAAGATAGAAAATCAGAAAATTCAATCAAAAACTCTGAATAAGGGACTGGAGGACGGTACACGATAACAAATAATAGTGGTTTTTGAGTTTTCCAGTTTAGGTGTGAAAGACTAAGAGTAAGGGTTTGAAATGAGTTATAACTATGTTTAGGTCTAGAGTTTATTGGTAAGCTTGAGTGAAAAATTGACTTGGGGGGGTTGACTCATTTAAACTGACATATTCTTCCTGCTCCAGACACAGACACAGTCTCTATAGGTATGTGGGAGTTGTGGGGGGGTTGACAGTTGTACCTCCTGTGCCACAGTCACTTTACTGTTGTTTACTGAAGTGGATTGAACTGCAGGCATTCAGGGTACTCCAGCAAAAACACAGGGTGCATAAATGCAAGGTGGTCGGCAACCCGGCACTCACTGAAAACAACTAAACACTCAGCTCTAAGCCACATCTCCATTCTAGTTTCACTGATGGGACTCCAGGTTTGCTTAAACCTGACTCCACCTAAAGTTTAGTAAAATCAAATCCCTACTGTTGCTATTACTGTTTCCACAATCACTTTATATGTTTAATGGGTGTGTTCAATAAAGACAGGAGGAAAGATCATGGCTTTTTGTGTTTTATCAGCGTAGAAATATTGTGTTTGTTGATGGTTCTGAATTTGGTGAAGATCAGTACACAATTAATGATCAGTTTATGTACATAAACCAGGGAATTGCCCGCAGTGCAATTGCATTTCCATTTGATTGTATTTACCCTCCTTATTTGAGTTCAGAGCTCATACTGCTGTGACAACCCTTTGGTCAATTAATGCAGCTTTAACAATTAAAATGTAGTTCTTTCTTTAACCACACACACACTAGATTATGTCAAAAAGATTTATTTTATTGATTTATTTTGTTATCACAGATGACTGGTTATTACTTATCCTTTTTCTCTTAATTGCTACATAAGTTATTCTAGTACTATTTCTATTACTTAAAACCGTTTAATTCTTTGTACAACATACAAATAGTTTTCCGCATTCTCGGTAAACGAGTTTTGCGCTGGCATAAGATGCTTTTAAACAGACACATGTGGGGTACAAACAGTTGTAGTAACAGCCTGAGCATTGTTCTCTTACGACCAGCGGAGGGAGGGTGAATCTTCTGCAGGACACCTGCAGACAAAGAAGAGATGCGTTCCCGACACCCCAAAATATAGGAATTATTACAACTCAGAAGGATTACCACAGACCGACGTAGAGTAGATTTTACATTGTATCCACGTAGTCGATGTAATGGTTATGCGTGCACGAGATTAAATAAGAAGAAGCTGTTGTGTATGTTATTTCAATTTTTGTGTATAGTATAGTAATCAGGAAAGAATGTTTGAGGCATGTTTTGTCCTCATTTTCTCTTTCCACAACGGCGGCAACAAATTAGATAGTCGTATTTGAATATATGGTTTTAAATTTGTTTACCCCGGGCACCTGAGTTAGCAAGCTAGCTTTTTGAATACAAGTTTACGGTTCCTGATTCATAGGGTTCCATCGCTCTAGGAGTCCCTGAACGCAGCGCGGCCCTCTGCCGGCCAGCGGCGGTAACGTAGCCGCTGCTCCGCGCTGGGACTGGTCCTTTCGCAGCCATTTTCTGTCCAACCAAACAGCCGTCTCAGGAAGGTAACCAACCAGGGCTTCATTGCAGGTTTGTGTCTGGCTCCGGCCAATGATTGTTAACCGATTTCTCGTTAGCTCGAATGGAAATGTCCGTCTCAGTCTGATTTTTTTTATTTGTTGTCCGGGTGAATGAGGGCTGCTCGTCAGGACGTATCCAGCGGGTGAAACTTTAAAAAATTACAATTAAACATTACGGCCAAGGCCACGTCTTGCTCTGCTCTGCACGACAAAGAACAGGCCAAACGCAGCCTGTGCAGGCGCGAGTTGCGGTGGATGTACAATGCGTTTTTATTCAAGGGGACACTATGTACCCGAATATGTTAAATACAGAAGGTAATTGCCCCTTGGACAATCTCTCTTATGCTCAATTCAGCTTTTCAAGCCCGCGAACTAATTAGCTAGCTTGCTTCGTTCGTTGGTTAACACTGGAATAGCTAACATTAGCTAGCGTTAAATAAATGGGGCAGACGACCTGAAAACTGTTAGCATTAACCAACGCTAGCAAACGACAGTCAAAAATAGACAATGTGCTTGTCTTGTGTAACCCAAGCTGCCCGCGGGTTCACAGCTGTATAGTTAACCTTAATACGGTTATGGACGTGAACGTTAGCTAATGTTAGCACAGTTCATAGTGACTGCGTGCAACGTGACGGGAGTCGTGTTGTGCTATGCTTCGTTTTCCACAACAGAAAATCGAGACGTCTTCTAAAGGAGATCACAGACCGAAAAATGGAAAGAGATGAGGAAAAAATGAGCATGCAGATTTTTAACACAAATCCATAGCTGCAGTTTGGCCATGTCGGCGTGCAATGAACGCGACAATGAACGCGCTGCGATATGTAACGTAATCTAACGTGACGTTTACATGCGCACTGTTAGCGCAACTTCGGGTAGAGTTAGTAGTGAAAGGGTAAGTTGTCAATCCAAAGGGAAAGAAAACGAAAGAAATCGCTGCAGCTGTAGTCTCAGTGTCTCAGTGACATCAAATCATTAAAACAAAAACTCAAACCCGTAGTATAATATATGGCCATCATACCTAAAACATTAATGAGAATTAAAGATGCAGCATTTATAATATGAGTTGATTTACAGTCAAGCTAATTGATGGAACAGGTACTAGATTATTTTACTCAAGTACTTTTACTATGGAGAAAGTCAAAGTAGTTGTACAATGTGACTCGAGTAAAAGTATATAAAGTAACCTTTTTAAAAAATGGAATTAGAATGTTACTAGTTACCAGTCTGTTAGCATTAACATTGTTATTCCATTGAATAAAACATTCTAATGCATCGTCAGATGACAGACGTATGTACCACGTCATCTAAAGAATATAAATAACCAAACGCTGACTTACTTTTGTGCTTTTAAGTTAAGTTACCCACTAAAAACAAGATAATGGTGTAAACATGAAAGATTAGGTGATGTTAAAACAGTGATTCTTGTCATTTTTACAGCATATCAGATCTGAGATCAACTACACAGCAAGAACAAGCCAGAATGATCATTTCTGTGGATTTATTTTACGCTTATGAGAAAAACTAGCAAGCTAAAGTTTGCAGGATGACCTCCAGGTTTACACAAATAATATAACGTGTCTTTCCTATCAAGACCTTGTAATTCAGCTTTCACCTTTGTGGAATTCATTCCTTCATATTTAACTTGACCCTAATCTGAAAGTGAATGGGATTTGGATATATATATATATATATATATATATATATATATATATATATATATATATATATATATATATATATATATATATATATATATATATATACACACACACACACTTGACCTTGACCATATTTATTACTTCTGATGATGAAAGAACATTTTTACCAACTGAATGTACATGTGTATTGTACTAGGTTTAGGGTTAAGTTTGCACCTTAAACATTAAACTGTTGCACATTCAGTTAGTACAAATGTTCTTTCATCATCAGAAAGTAACAAAAGTGGTCAGAGAGTGTATATATAAAAGTTATAGTAAAATTATGGAATTTAAATTAGTGCAAAGGTTGCATCCCCTTAGTAAATTAATTAAAAATGTACTTTTATCAATTTCTGATGAAGTATTTGTAATGATATAAACAAAATAGTTTTGAAGGAGGTGGTTACTTCACCATGTTTTTTGTGCGTTTGTTTTACAGATGGATGGAGACAGCTCAACTACCGATGCCTCCCAGCTGGGCATCACTGGAGAATACATGACATCTGGTCACTACGTTCTCCAGTCTCAAGATGGTGAGAAATAAACAGGGAGTAGATGGTGGTGAAAACAAGCGTCAGTATAAAGTTGGGTGCAAACGTTTTCATCCCCTCTGCGTGAAATAGCTTAAAGAGGAATACAAAGACATTTTTCATTAACATAATATTTAACGCATCAACTGTTTATTATTAGTTAATTTATTAAGGGGGATGCAAACGTTTGCACCAATGTAATTTACATTATTTTACTGAAACTTTTTTTATACACACTTTCTTTTTATACACACTATACGTCGCTTCGGTTGATGAAAGAACATATGTACTAGCTGAATGTGCATTGTTGCTATGTTGGGTTTAGATTCAAGTTTGCATGCCCCTACATGCTAGTTCAGTGTCAGCAGATACAAACTTAATGCTAAACAGTAAAAATGGTCAAGTGGTGTAAGAAATTAAATACAATTCTGACAAACATTTGTACTAGTTGAATGGGAATTAAAAGGGGGTAAAAGATTTTGCACCCAACTGTATATTGTGGAATGCTGACTGGTTCTGTGTGTGTGCCAGTAGATGATACAGAGGAGAATATGAATGACCATGAAGACGGCGGAGTCAAAGAGAACTACAGGGAGCAGGACATCTATCTTCCTATTGCAAACGTGGCTCGCATCATGAAGAATGCTGTTCCTCAGACTGGAAAGGTCAGTGAGGAAACGAAGAAGCAAAATTTAATTTATTAAATCAAATAATGACACATTGTTTTAGAAGAGTTAGGTTATTGTCAAAGCCATGGAGCTGTTTATCATAAGAAAACCTCCTTCCTCTGTTTTATCCACAGATTGCAAAAGATGCCAAAGAGTGTGTGCAGGAGTGTGTTAGTGAGTTTATCAGCTTCATCACATCCGAGGCAAGCGAACGCTGCCACCAGGAGAAGAGGAAGACCATTAACGGAGAGGACATCCTGTTTGCCATGTCCACGCTGGGCTTCGACATGTATGTGGAACCGCTGAAGCTCTACCTGCAGAAGTTCAGAGAGGTGAGAAGTCACCACATAAGCATGGATTTAGACCTGTTCGCAGAGATGACTTAGATAAGATGTTGCCAGACACTTTTAATAGTTAATAAACATAAATGCAATAAACTTAAGGGAGTAATATGTCATGTAAGAACTCTCTGGGCATATAGTTAGGACGGAGGTCTGCTGCCCGTTTGACCTCAGGGCAACAGACTCCTTCTTTCACAGTTACATGTGAAAATGACACCACCTGTTGCTGATGATACATGTTCTTCTTTCCTCTTTCCTCCTTTCCGCTTCCCTCTCTCCTCTCATCTGCCCGCACTGTGCTCAAGCCGTCAATACTAATGTAGGTGTCAGGCATACATTCCTGCAGCCATGTCTCCATGAAACACATTACTCTACACTCTCGAGAAATATTTTCCTTCCTCACCAGTGCAGTCAACTCGTCCAACTTATTCTGTAAGACTCTCCCTCGCTCACCAGTTTTCTTTTCCACCCCTCCGCTTTTTACCAGCTCTGCGACCTCTCGCTGTTTGCTTTCTTATTTCGGAATGAAACTTACATCCGCGGTGCAGATCAGCTGTTCCCAACTGTAAACAAATGAGCCGGCTCCAGCTCTGCATAGCTGTTGCGCGCTGGTCACAGCTAGAAGCAAAAAAAGTAAAAAAATAAAAGTCATAAAATACTTTACTATACTAAAATACTATAAGAAAGAATAAATTAAAAGAAAAGGAGACCAACTGCAACAGGTGTTGGCTTGGCATTAAGTATAGTCAGTCTTAAATTGTCAGTTTTCATGTATTTGAGATTGGAAACAACCTTCTGGAAATAGAGTTGACTAAAGAAATAGGGTGGTTTCAAAGGCTTTATAAAAACATCTCAGATGTGACAAAACATCACATCGCAAAAGTTTCAAAATGGCCTGAAAATCAGTAAGTTGATTACTAGGTGATCTCATCCCTTTTTAGCTTTGTAATATTTTCTGTTTTTCTATTGTGTTTGCAGGCAATGAAAGGGGAAAAGGGCATACCTGGGGTGGGAGGAGGAGAAAGCCTGGGAGAAGATCTTCCAGACGATACCTTCTGTGAGTAGAGTATATTTGTAGTAATATTTGTTCAGTTTATCTCTTCGGTCCATCTCTACTGTTTGTTTGAGGATCATTCTTTAAATCCATTTCCCCCCCACGTTAGCAAATAACCTGTCAACTGGGATCATAGCAGATGGCCAGCAGCAGAATGTCATGGTGTACACCACCTCATACCAACAGGTAAAAGCTACACTCAGGCAGCAGCAGCTCCCAACGTGCTGCTTGCTTTACCACTACTGATCTTGATGACTTTGAAAATGTCGCACATTATCTCCAACTGGTTTACGTGTCTGTGTTCCAGATTCCCACCGTACAACAGATCCAATTTTCATGACAAGGCCTCGGTCTAAGCCTGAACACCACAGCTTTACACCGGGCCTGCACTCGCCAGATGACCACTGGGCCCACCAAAGGGTAGAGGTCATCAGACAGACGGACAGGGAGGGGGGTGGGGAGACATCTGCACAAACCCTCATGTACAGAGAAGTCACTACTTGTTAAGTAGAAAGTGTAGTTTCTAGTTGTAAGGTACCAAATGTTTTGGAGTATTCCAAACCAGCTGGGAAGTCTGAGGCTTTATTTTAAAGGCTAGTCTTATTACATAATTAGTGGTTGAATTGTGTGTGTGTGTGTGTGTGTGAGTGTGTGCGCGCATATTGGGGGGGTGTTAATGTGTTTTGCTTTTATACCCTTTTTTTGTTTTTTTTTTTGTGGGGTGGGTGGTAATATCGGGAGGTGTTCTATTGGAAGCTTATTTTTGAAGGCCAACTCAGTTTGAACTGAGAGAAACCTTGTTCCTGTCGCATCAGATCATGCAGCTCTTTTTGTAAGTTCACACAGTTTACCATGTGCTTTAATGTTATGGAAATCCTTTGAACAAAAAATTCTAAAGTGATGTTTTTCACTTCTTCTTTTTTTTATGTCATTAAACTCCAGATTGTGTAATTTCAAATTTAATAAACTTTGAGCTGTAGCTTTCCTCTCTGCCCTCTATCTCTGTAGCATCTGTAAACTTTTATATTTGTGCTTCTTCCTGTAGTGAACTGTGTGAGGCTGAAAACTGTGCTCCCAACCTGGAAGCAGAAAAACACTGAAAACAATAAAGGCATCACGTGACATTCCACACTACCTGTAACATGCAAAGCTGTGGGATACGTTTGCTTTCTGTTGTCCAAGTGTGTTGGCAGCTTCTGTGTGAGAACTCATGATGCAGTCTCAGTCCTCAGAACCGCAGGGACAAGGACACGTCCAGACCCGGGCAAGTGTAGCACTAGCAAGTGTATTTGTACTTACAAGAAGAAAATTGGAGTCAGTTCACAGTATTGCCAATTGAGTATTCATTTGTCTTTTTTCTCGCCATTTTGTGTTCTATATTGATTTAAATCTAGTTTTCTAGCTTTTGTGCTCTGACTTTTATGACAAAAGTTTCTCCTAAAAATACAGGGAGACATAAAGCAGCAGCAGCACTGCAATGTGCAGACATGAAGCCACAGTTTAACCACACTGAGTTCACAGGCTTCTCAATCTGACACCTGACACCTAGAGCCATGTAGTTCAGGACCTAAACAGCACATTCACACCACATGTTCGAGCTGAAGCATTTAATAAAAATAAACTACATATGGAAGTAGATGAAGATTGATGGATGTGACTTCACGTTGGCCTGACAGTATCTCGGGGGCTCACTAATGTAATTAGTGAGTAATAACATTTTAGTAATAAAATGTACTAAAACATATTGATTAACACGCTAGACGGTTCTATCCATAGGATACTGGATTGTCTTTGGAGCTGGTAATCACCTTCTGGACAAAATAAATTGTGTCATCATGAGCCTGTAAGAAACGATCAAATGCAGCCAAGCAGAGCCTATTAGCCCCCTCTGTGTGACCCGGGTGGGGGCTCACGGTGTGGATAGCTACAGCAATCATGTCTTTTACTACAGTTGTTCTCAGAATTTGTTCCTTTTTCCAAGTCATTCAGTGTTTTATACCACTTGGACTCTACTGCAGTCACATGTAGTATAAAAACATAACTTTCTGAAAAGTTGGGACATGGTTTAAAATACATTTAAAAGCACACACCCAGCACTTGTCTCCACAGCCTCAGCACCTAGAAACTTGACGAGCTGTGTCGCTGATCAGATCAATTGCATTTTGAGAAATCTGCAGCTATTACAACACAGGTTTTCTTCTATTCACAAATGTAACTGCCTCAGTCTACGAATGCAGCAGCATCTGAAGGGAATATACACACACGGATGCAATGGGTTGTACACAATAGGGGAAGAAGTTTATGTGAACCACTGTATTTGAAGGTTAAAATTTTTTAGTTTAAATTCTTTAGTATTTGAAACCAAATGAAACTTAAAGTAATGTTTGATTTTTAGCTTGAATACAAAGACAAAAGGTAAAAAAACGACTTTTTTGGTCAAAAAACAGCAGCGTCTCTGAAAATGAATTTCAGTTATATGTTCTATGTCATAAACTATTTAAATGGCTGCATTTTTATTTTTTGAAACTGGTGTTTGACAATATTCTGGTCAGCACACATTTTGCGACTGTAGGGGGCGCTGTTGCATGGGTGTTTTTTAGTTAGACAGCTTTTAGTGTTTACGCTCTAAGCTGTTTGAACAGCCCGAGGAGCTCAGAACCACAAAAGGTTTCTGAAAGTAAACTTAAAACCCATCTCTTGTGTGCTATTCATTTATTGCATTTATTATTTAAATCAAATTTATGAGACACTGAAACCCTAACAGCTCATTCCCATCCCCAGCAAAAATTACAATTCACACCTCATTATATCCATAAAGAAACGGAAACAGCTTCAGGCCCAGCACTCTGTCAATTGTCTAAGCACACAGCTGTTCGAAGGATTATCAAGGTTAAACTGAGTTTTCATAATTTTCTTCACTATTAAACACTACAATATTTATGACATACTACTTCATTGTGTTGATGATGGAGCCTTTAACAGGTTCCATTAATAAAGTTTATAGCTGTGATTCTTTAAAGTGAATTCCTTAAATTACCTTCACACAGCAGCAGGATCTGAAGCAGGATCTTTTTATTTCATTATTTATTACTAATTATTAATTATCCTGACAAAGATGAATAATTAATTGACATTGTTTATTTCTTGACAAAGCAGTAACTTATCATTAGTTAGGTTTCAACCCAATCGTCGTAACATTTATCAATTTCCTTGAAATTCTGAAAGTAGACACACACACACACACACACACACTGTGATTTGTTTTTTTCATTTAGTTCACTTTTCATTGTTATAGGGCAAATTCACATCAACATATATCTTAAGGCACTTTAACATAATAAAGTCAGGACCATACAGATTTATAGAGAAAATCCAAGCAGCATTAGATGAAAGCGGAGACAAAAAAACTCCCTTTGACAAAAGAAACCTTCACCTGATTTTCCGTTCCCTGCCAAGCCAGTCGAGCAAAGGAATATGATCTCTAATTAATTCCAGGCAGTATTCCTGCTGCAGAACGTTGGATGTGCTATAACGACGTGTAAATGCTAAATAGGCTGCACTTTTCTACTTTATCGACACCCAGTGTTACAATGATATTTTAATGTTAAAACCAGGCTACGCTTTAACGTGTTTCCAACACACTCCCAGAGATAGAGGGACACCCAGGAATGACTTGAGACGAATGTATCTAAAAAAAGAAACAGCACTATTGAAAGTCACCAATTATCTTCTCTTGGCTTTTCAGATAATGGACTCATCTCTAGACTTGTTCTGTTAGATCTTAGTGCTGCATTCGATACCATTGATCATAACATTTTATTACAGGGATTGGAACATGAAATTTGGATTAAAGGCACTGCATTATTTTAAAAAATGTGAAATTTGTGCTGATGATGCTCAGCTATGTCTATCTATGGAAACAGATGAAACAAATCAATTAATCAAACATGCCTACAAGACATAAAAGCCTGGATTTCCCATAATTTCAGACAAAACTGAAGTCATAGTATTTGGGCCTAAAAATCTTAGAAATATGCTGAACAACCATATCGGTCCTCTTTGGACAAAATTAGGAGCATACTGTCTCAAAGTGATGCCGAAAAACTGGTCCATGCATTTGTTACTTCTAGGTTGGACTACTGTAATTCCCTACTTTCAGGATGCCCCAGTAACTCCCTAAAGAGCCTGCAATTAATCCAAAATGCTGCAGCAAGAGTGCTGACTGGAACTAGCAAGAGAGATCATATTTCACCTTCACTAGCTTCTCTCCATTGGCTTCCCATTAAATTTAGAATAGAATTTAAAACCCTGCCTCTTACATATAAAGCTCTGAACGATCAGGCTCCATCATATATAGAAGACCTCATAGCACCATATCATCCCAGTAGACCACTTCGATCTCAGAATACAGGTCTACTTAAGGTACAAGCTTATACTTAGTTATAGTTATGCTTCTGGGGGACCCCCCTCCTCTTGTCCCCCTCTCCTCTCACCTCACAATTGTCACCACTGTATGTCATTAACTCTGTGTGTTTTCTCCCGTACTTGTCTTTGTCCTTCTCTGTCTCCCGTGTCCCCCGGCTTTGAAGCTGTGTGTCTTCCAGTCTGCAGCTACTGGTCCTACCAACCTGCCCTGATGTTTTGTTGTTGCTTTTTGTTGCTCTTTTTCTTTTCTCTTTCCACTTTCCACTCACCCCAACCGGTCAAGTAAGATCCGTCCGTCCGTCCACCCTGAGCCTGGTTCTGTTGGAGGTTTCTTCCGTTAAAGGGAGTTTTTTCTCTCCACTGTTGCCTATGGCTTGCTCCAGGGGGAATTGTTGGGTTCTCTCTATACATCTTTATAATCCTTACATTATTTTCTGTAAATTTTAAATGTTCTGCACTTATATAGCACTTTTTTGCCTATTGGCAGAACTTGTCTCCACAGCCTCAGCTTATTTATGTAGCGCCAATTCACATCTACGTTATCTCAAGGCACTTTAGGCGACTGTGGCGCAGGAAGGTAGAGCGGTTGTCCACCAATCTCGCAGTTGTTGGTTCGATCCCCGGCTCCTCCAGTCACATGTCGAAGTGTCCTTGAGCAAGACACTGAACCCCAACTTAGTTGCTCCTGGTGAGTGTTGGCCAGCTGCATAGCAGCTCCCCCATTGGTGTGTGAGTGTGTGTGTGACTGTGAGTGTGAATGGGTGAATAAGAAGCAGTTAAAGCACTTTGAGTGTCGATAGGTAGAAAAGTTTACTTTCCTTCTCCTGTCGCTCTCTCCTCTCACGCCACTTTTTATATTATTATAAACTTTGTGTGTTCTTTCTCTCCCCTAGTATTAAATTCAGCAGCAGACAGAGAATTTAAGAAATACACAAAGAGCAGCCATAGATGTCTGTCTGTGCTGATTTCAGTACAAAATGACTTTAGCAGCTGCAGCTGAAAGTTCAACTGGTTCTTTCCTAAATGTGAAAAAAGACAATTATTATTGACTAAATTTGTGACTAAGTAGTTAATTTCATCTTACTATTTTAATTTGAGTGAATTTTTGTTAACTAAGTTAGTTTTACTCATACACATAACTCATGAAATGACAAAATAACTATTAAACCTAAGTTTAGGTAAATCACAGTTTCAAGGCAGCAGGGGAACTTTCATTTTCAAGCTGAACAAACTTGAAACGGTTAAAATACCAAGTTTTCTCTTTCAATCTAAACCTTGAACTTGTTACCTTAGAAGTACTGTTCATAGTGTTCATCGCTTCACTGTCACAGAGTCAGTAAAGTGGCTCAAGGTGCTGTTTTACCTTATTCAAGCCCACTTTTTAATGCTTTCCTCCCATCCCTCGGTAACATCAGTGCAAATATAAACCTTAAGTATAAGTACAAGTATAAATGTCCTGTGCGGGGTCCCCACTTCAGGACCCCTGGGCTGGAAGTTTTCTGGATGAGGCCTACGCCCACGTGGTTCATTTCCTACTATACAGTAGAACACCAGGGATTGCCCCTGGCCTTCTTCCTCGGGAAGCTCTTGTTGGCTGCTTCCTGAGCTGCTCCCTAATAAACAGCTCACTTCAGTGTCCACCCACAGGCTTCTACATCCCCTCAGACAGCCAAACCCATGCACACACACACACAATAAGCTGCACATCGATTTTGTGTCTTGAGCGACTACTCCCAACAAAGACACACAACCTGGCCTCCTCCCTTTCCTTTCCCTCCTTTTCTACAGTTTTACCCATTGTTTAGTTCAGGATCATTGTTATATTTAAAGCACCATAAATAACAGTTGAAGTCAGAGCTTACTGAGGCCTTTTTCATCACACATGTGGCTCAGTAAAATGACGTTAATGTCATTGAAGCCTACTGTACAAAATGTTGAAGGAAATGTGGAGGGAAATTACAAATTGTGGCCCAGGATGAAAACTGTGTCTTCTCGTAAAAGCTGTGATGGTACGGAAATTTGGTTTCTCACTAGGTGAACTAGATTTTCAAGTCTTACACAATTTTAAAACCACAGACATGATAAAACACGGGAAACATGCCAGTAAACGAGATTCAATAGTGTCAAAAAAAAAAAAAAGAGTTACATTCCAATTTGATTTAGGCTCAAAAACATCATAGATGTCTATTAAATTTTAAAATGCCAAAGTACAAACAGCTACTGTCATGTCAAGGTGGAAAGAGAACCTAAAGGCCTGTGCTGTCACACACACTCATTCATCCTGTGGGTTTCAAATTAGTATGTTTCTAGACACCGGCCCAAACAGTCCTAGAGCTGCTACTTGATTGTGAAAATGGAAAAAGCCCTCGTGAGTCAGTGTTGGGTTTTTGTCCTCTTGGCTGTTGCAGAAACATGGCTGACAACACCTCACAACTATGTAGACATAAAACTCTATTTCGTAGCTAAATAAAATGTTGAAAATTTGACATTTTCAGGTGATTACACACTAATGAAAATATTGCTATGAATATGATTTTCCATTTACACTGATGAATCCTCTGTAGAGCTTACTGCACACTTTAAATAACAGACCTGAGAAAGTGGAGTTAATATACAATTTATATAATGTAGTGTCTGTAAAAACTATTCACCTCTTGGAAGGACACAAACTTTTTATTTTTTTTTTACTACAACATTTGATTAAAGTCAATTCAATTTGGCTTTTTTGACAAATTGTCAAAGTAATAATAGATTTCTACATCTATCCATCCATCAATCCATCCATTTTGTGTGACCACTTATCGTGGTCAGGGTTGTGGGGGGAGGGGCTGGTGTCTTTCCCAGCTGTTGAATGACTAAACAAGAAATTTTTATGACAGCAGAACAAAATGAGCTTTCAAGGTTAACTCTCAGTTATTAAGAGTCTATGATAACAGAGCATTTATTAATAAGTGATCGTGTTATTTCATGTAAGAGGCCTTGAGCATAAATTGTTTTATTGACATTGTTGAGAGGAGAAATTAGTTTTGTCACTTTGCATGAGAAAGTTTCTGTTTGAGTTCTGGTGAATCTGTGCATGTGTTTGATTAAACCTTTCAAACTCCAGAATACACAGTAAAGAATCCAAAACAGATGGAGAGCTTTGACAGATTTGCAGATTTTTTTTTTTTTTTTTTTTTTGCCAAGAAAGAGGTGAGCAGGAAACTATCAGGGGAGATGTGTTTTCCCCAAAGAGCCTGATTGTGCTGCAGTTTGTGTCTGCTGTGGATCTCAGCAACAGCTAACAGTGGTGTCAGTCAGACATGAAACCATATAATAAGCACCTCCAGATAAGTGTGTTCTCTGTGCTTCCTATCACAGTCAGATAGAGGTATCTGTCTGTCAGCCTGACCCCCTGCTGTTACAGATTCCTCTCGGGGGGGCTCCTCGGCCCAGTATCTTCCTCTCAGGGTTTGTGTCTGGAGAATGTTCCTCCAGGTCACACGCACACCATCCTCCAACCTTCCACTCCCTTCTTAGCTTGTCCTACGTCACCTCCTTCCTCCCTTTAACTTTTGACCTGGGGTCCTCCCTGTCCATTCTGAGGAGAAGATGGTTGTGTGGTGGAAAGGGGGGGTCAACAACAAAGTTTTTCACAGTTGAAGCAGAGGAAAGCAGCATTGGCTCAGAGCAGAACCACCTGTCATCGGATCTTTGCCAAGGCCTCTTTGTATTTCTGAAACACACACAAACCGTACTTACAGCTCCTGATGCAAATCCACTTGGTACCAGGCTTCTGAGATAACAAGCTGTGGAGTGTTCTGCATCCTATCTCATTACAGGTCTCATTCCACAGGACTCGATGTGCAAAAAACACAGAGAGAAACAATGGAAAACATTTTTTTTTTCAATCACAGATTTTCAGTTATCCCTGCAGCTAAACCATCTAGGAACAGATTAGAGTAAAACGTCACATCCAACTATGGCATCATTGTCTTTGTCTCATAATTTAAATGTAAATATTTTTGGCAGGTATAAAGGAGCTTTAAATCAGCCATAGGAGTAAAGCAGCACAGCCTCACAGTTTGCCTGTTTAAGCTCTGTTGGAGATTCCTAGGATTCCAGAGATACCAAATATGTGAGACTCAAATTGGAGTAAATGTTCTAAAAGGGTACATCCAGTTTCTCAATTGTCCACTTTGGTTCAAACGTATTTCTAGAAAACATTTGTGATTCTAATATTCTAAGAGATGAATTCCAATAACCCAGAGTTTTTGTGACAAGGGATGTCCAAATACTGTCTTCGTGTACTTCTACGTGTACTTAATGACATGGAGTACGAGTAGGAACAAAGAGACATCGACATTAACTAGACTTTTACCTGAACTTGACCGGTGTTCCTGACCCTTTTCACTGGTTCGGCACATTTAATACAGAGCAGTGAAGTGGTGTGTAGACACAGTAAACCCAGTAGCAGGTCCCCCAGTGTTAGAGGGAAGAAACCCACCAAAGCCCTGGGAAAGCCCACCATTGATTGGAAGGTTTTGTTGAAGGTTTTGTCGAAAATCAAAGCATCATTTTATTAGATCAATCCCGGGAAGGGGAACAGCATGTCTGAGAATTCAGTTGACAGAATTGCCGATTTCTCTCTGCCTTGCTGTGACCTAAGACCAACATCTCATGCCGGGGTGGTGCGGCAACTCTTGGCTGGCCAGACGTAACCTAGGAAACCCTCTTCTGTGGTCATTGTGGTCTTCTGGCACACGGCAAAGGCTGAAATATACAATAAAGAGAACAACACTGGGGTTTTGAAACGCCGCATTCCGAAAAATTGTTCGACAAGCACTAATATGGACTTATGCACAACAGATAGAAAAGAAGCTTTTAATGACAAAAACACTGAATTAACATTGTGTGAATGTTTTCATTAGTGTGGTAACGATAATGTCGTTTGTATTTTTTTGTGACATGTTGGCGTGATAATTGGGAGATTTCTTAATTATTTCCAGTGCAAAACATTTCCTCACTCAGTTTATTTAATGATAAACTATGACTAATGTGCTCATGTGACCTTTACTCAGAGAACATTACTAAAGCACAAAAGATGAACTGAGCTTTACAGATGTCACAATTATCATTCAGATCTGCACAAACAGAACAGAAATCTTCTGAGCTGATACAAAGGCTGCAATAAATCACGGAGAGGACTGAAATATTTTCTTCCTGCGCTTGGTACCGTGTCTCAGGAGAATTTCAGGAAGCTTCGTAATAACCTGAGGGAAAAGTAGTGAGAGGCAGTGAGATGGGAGGTTTTGAGTCTGGTGAGATGTAGAGCCGTGAGGGGGAGAGGAGATGTGAGGGGGGGGCTGTGAGAGATGTTGAGGAGTATGTGTGTGTGAGAGGACAGCGTGAGGCTGTTTGAAGGAGATGCAGAAGGTGGCGAGGAGGTTGCTGTTGGGGAGTTTGTGGGTACGGGAAAGAATCCACGCTCACATTCCTAACATGCCCGCTCGATTGTAGTGGGCTAATGAAGTGAGAGAGGAAGCCCGGACTGCCCGGAGCCCACAAAGCGCACAAAACCACCAGAGCGCTGGCCAGCACCAAGTGGCTGAGCTCACGGATGAGGAATTTCAAACGCCGGACATGGGAGGGCACGGCCGGTTGCCAGCACTGCACAAACAGTGCACACACCCCGCACACACACGCAGACTCAGGCTGGGCTGGGGTGAAGACTCATTCGTCACATGTGAACCGTCCACTGCTGATGTAAAGTTGAGTATTATTCATATTGATAGTGTTTTAAGTTTAGCGCCCGAGGAGCCATCTGCTGTTTCTGAAAAAGTTATAAAATAAAGTCAGGCAAACCTAAAACTCCGGGGTGTTTTGTAAAGTTATTTCAGTAATGTTTTAGATTTCATCTTGCAAAGTAATTACACTGAATTTCCAGCATCTACAGTTTTTTTTTTTACTTTATACATGTCTACTTTACATAACAACATTAGAACACTCCATAAATTTCCATTGTTATGCTGATGATACTCAGCTATATCTATCTATGGAACCAGATTTAAAAAAATCAGTTAATCAAGCTTCAAGCCTGCCTACACTATATAAAGGCCTGGATGTCCCACAATTTTCTTAATTTTAAACTCAGACAAAACTGAATTTATAGCATTTGGGCCTAAAAATCTCGGAACCATTCAACAGCATATTTCTGGCATAAGTCCGGCCTCCAGTAGAACAAACAATACCCCGGTATGACAACTTGAAGGACGTTTATGGTTTTTATTTTTAATAAATTTGCAAACGGGGCCTGTTGGCTCAGTGGGAGAACATTGGCTTGGGATGCAGGAGGCAGCAGGTTCAAATCCCACGCTACCAGGTGTGGCCTCACCCAGCCAACAAAAGGGCAACGTTGGTGCCGGTCCTAAGCCCGGACAAAAAAAATGGGACTGTTGCGGCAGGAATCTGCATCTGGCGTAAAAACACACGCCATGTTCTGCTGTGGCGACCCCTGGAGGGTCAAGCCGAAAACTGTTGATCTATTTTTAATAAATTTGCAAAGATTTCAAACTAACTTCTTTAACATTGTCATTATGTAGAATTTGGGGGAAAATAATGAACTTGATCAATTTTGGAATAAGGCCGTAACATAACAAAATGTGAACCCGTTCTGGACATAGTGCAAATATTGGTTTTCAGAGTTACAATTGTTTAATTTCTGAATGATCACATTTTCTTTTTAATTCAATTTTACATAAAAAAGAAAATAGATGCACAGCATTTGTTTTCTCATGCATTCAGGAAAAATGGAAATTGATAAATATTCACGTATACATAGCAAACCTTCTTCTAAAAGTGCACAGCAAATAAACTTTTCCACACTGTCAAAAGTTGCAGCTGAGCTCGGCTTTGGAATAAACGTCAATTTTAGAGTAAAACAGGTCAACAAGTGCCAGAAGTGCAAGAAGTGCCAACAAGACACAAGTTGTGGTGATCAGCAGTCTCTCAGGGGCTAAAGTTAACATCAAAGTGGACGAAGGACGTCCTTCCTAGGAGACCAGTGACAGGAGGAATAAAGCCCGTCACATTCAGGAAGCTCTATGACACATCTTTCCCCCTCTCTGTTCCTCCATCTGCCATTTTCTCAGTTACCTCACTTTGCTGAGGCACGGATGTGGACACACACCCTGTCAGTCGAGGACCCGGCTTATGAGATGCATCATCCAGGTCACATAGGGGTAAAGGAAGCTTGATGTCTCTCTGTCTGTGTCTAAAACTGAGATTCCGTTGCACTGACCAGCTGCAGGAATTTACGACTGAAGGTATGCAGCCATACCTTCAGTGCTTGGACCTAAACACAACCCAGATGAGTCCTTGACCTTCTCCACAGGTGAAACAACTTCAGCTCTGTTCAGCTTTGACCACCTAATTATAGCACATCTAGTCATCAAGCTCCATCGATGCAACCATCACAATGAACGTCACTGTTAAGCCATTCAGCTTTCAACCAAATTCCAATTTCCATTAATAATTCTAACATTTTGTTGCAGAATTTTGAACCTTTTTTTTTTAAACTGAGCCTTAGGAAAGAATTAGGAACTTAGGAAGGCAAACTCATACTTCTCCCTCGATACATGTTCTGTGTGTGCTAAACTGAGAAGGGTGTTGTGGGCAACTTGCAGGTCGCAGAGGCCCTAACGTGAAAACCTCCCAAATTTCGGTAATGTGCTGTGCTGAGCTGTGCATCACTGAGCTGATTGTATCATAAAGTCATATTTAACCAAAAAAGAAATCAACAAAGAAAAGCAAGAAACTGAAGGAAAAGACAAATAAAACAGAGAAAACATGTATTTTTCCTCCTTTGCATTGAAGAACTTGTAGTGTAGTAATTTGCTTATGGTCAACTTTAGTTACCTGTTTTATTCTCTTTAATAAATACTGAGTTGATAAATGCAACACTGCCAATGTGACTCATATTTTATACAAAAACATATCTTAATGTCTTTAAATGAAACCCCCATATGTTCGAGTACATGCAGAATGCAAAAGTTCCTTTCCAAAAGGAGTCAGTTAAGGTGTTTGGGATAACAGGATGCCCCTAAGAAGTTTTTTCCTGAAATGTGGAATGGGGAGGAGACCCTGGAGCAGACCCAGATGCCATAGAGCAACAGAGAGAAGCAAACATAAGCCGTGTTTCAACCACAATATTTTTTCTCCAGGGCTTGAAACCCTGAAGAACGTACTTTGGAACTTATTTTCTCCACCTACCACTTCCACCGGAGCAACCAGGGTCGAAATTAAGTTCCAGGCCATAGTAGGCCCAGGCCGTTCAGGAACTGAACTGGTGCCTGTAGTGCTGAAAGTAGCCGATTGGTCAGATATCGCCAACAATTTCACAAAAAACTTGTAACTACCCTGGAAAGTTTAACTGCAGTGGTAATTTGAATACAAATACAGATAGTAAGAAGTAAAAGTCACGAGGGGAGTGATTTCAGACAGGAGGGGCAACTTGAGTTTAGTGTCCTGAGGCCTTGCTGTGGAAAGCACTTGATATCAAGCACTTGATATAATAATAAGCTATTGTACAAATGTTGTCCAAATTACTTATTACTATTACTTAGGTAGTTTGCCTTTTCCTTCCAACCACGACACACAGGCGACATGTAACAGCAGTTGTAACAGAGAAGTAGCAGAAGAGTTTTAAAGACACTGAAAGCTTGTGGTGTGATGTGGTCGGGTAGATGGGGGCGTGTGACAGAAGAGGACTTTCAAGTGGGTGATGGCAGGTTGTTCTCCACTTCCAGCTGAAGTGTTTGTACTTCAGTATTTCATGATTTCTTCCTCAACGTGTCCCTGATTCTTTGTGCCTAAACCTAAGACTGTAGGTCTGCGTTCGTGATAGAATCAGCGGCCTTCGACTTGTCCCTTCGGGGGTCGCCACAGCGGAACGTGTTCCACATGTTAATTTGGCACGAGTTTATACCCTTCCTGCCGCAACCCTTCCGTTTTGCCTGGGCTCAGGACCCAAGTGGGGCCACAACTAGTGGGGAGGGATTCCAACCCGTGGCCTTTTGCATCCCAACTCAATTCTCTACCACTGAGCTACCAGGCCTCCACCATCAGGCACGATAAGAACCTACTAAAACCTACTAGAAGATCAAATCAAACCGACTGAACTCCTTTTTTTCCTCATGTCAGTAATCTGATATTTCTTCTCTACTTCTTCTCTTTTCCTTTTGTTGTAAGTGGATCTCTCTCTTTTATCTTTGTGATTGGGGTTTTTTTCTGTAAGTAAGTAAAAGTCCAGGGCAAATTTGTAAAAAGGTTGCAAAAATTGGACCATGAAGACACGGAGACTGTGTCAAAGCTCCGTTCCTCTGATCAAACAGCATCAGCCATGACGTGTCCTTGAGTCATGGGCCATTTTAGTAAAGAATCAAAATCAATGAAACATACATTCTCACGGCTTCCTTTGTTTATTGAAATCGTCCTGGCAGCAGCGAGTCCAGGGCTGCGGGGTTGGACCAGACTGGCTCTGCCCCTGCTTTCTCATGATAAGGAAGGCTCGGCCAGTTCAGGGGAATGGGCAGTCCTCCTGATCTGCTCCACACTGGCTGCTAACAGCTGAACACATGGCAGGAGAGTGGACTGACTGAGCACAATCAAACACCAAGCCACTGTGGGAGAGAGAGACGGAGAAAGGGGGGTAGAGAGACTCTTGGTGCAGCCAAGGAGACCGCACAAATACTCTTCCCCCAAATCCCCAACTCTGCCTAGAGAGAAGAGACAGAAGCAGCAGAGACACACAAAAGCATTCCTGGCTTTCATTTTAAAGGAGGAAGAAAACTGCTAACAATACGTTTGCCTCAGACACAAATCCAAGGAGAAAAGCGTGTCAGGTCTGCGTCAGTCAGCAAGCCAGCAGCATCTTCCCAGCACAAAAGTGAGGGATTGTAGCACAGCGCTGGATGAAGGATAAATGCATCTGAGAGGAGAAATGTGCAGCAACGGGCCGACAGCAACCATGAGGATCACGTGGACGCTGCTTTCCCTCAGTGAGTTGAGTTTCTTTTCACTAATCCTTGTGCACACCTGAGATGCTTCTGCGAGTTCCTCTCTCTCTCTCGTCTCTAAGTTCGGTGTCTTGGTTGGAAGTGAAGGAGCCCGTGTGTGTGAGTGCAGCATCCCTGCTGCAAAGATGCAGGGCGAATATGGCGAGAGAGAAGCAACAGGTGCTCAGAATACAGAGTTTTACTTCAGTAAAAGTGGAAAAAAAAGGTTTTTAAAAAGTGTTTAAAATGTTATCCAATTCAAAGTAACTAACTAACATAACAAAAGCAAAAGTACTCATTATGTAGCGGAAGAGGTTTGAATACTAACACAATAATGTAAAAAGTTTTTTATGCAAAAATTCTACTCACAGTAAGTTTTTAAAGTATCAAAGTATGCAAACGTTTTAGATTTTATAATGCTTAGACTGTTAGTTTGATCAAGAACAATGTGTTGTAGGCTATTTTACATGAACATAAAATCCTAATATGCAAAGTAACCGTATAATTACTTCAAAACTGTACATAAGTTTAAGTATTTTAGTTATATAATAATAATAATAATAATAATTACATCTTCTACTTACAACAATACTTAAAAAACTTGCAGTCAGATATTTGAGAAAAAGTCACAACTCAAATAAATTTTTTTGTGGTTCCCCTGATCGTCTTTGTAACCACCAATGATCTAATTCATCTACATTAAAGGAAGTAGCGGCTCTAACGTGCACACTCTTAGTTCACAGCTTGAGTATTTATAATTTCCTCGAGTTTGTACATAATGCTTCGAATGTTCTTTGTGCTTCTTTTTGCACACTTTGAGCAGATTCAGAACTGAAACATCTGCCCTTCCACCCCCCACCATCCCACAATTAAGAGCTCCCCAAGGCCCCCACTGCCTTTCTTAATACACACACACACACACACACACACACACACATCCAGAGAGGAGGAGGCTGAATAATGAAGTGTGCCCCTGGCCTCCCCAGCTCAGAGGCGAGGAAAGTGTTTTCCTTTAATTATGCACCTGCTCCACTCTCACCACTACAGTAGTTGACTCAGATGGGAAGCTTTTATTTTTGTGAGGGAGTGACAAACATTTGTGACGCATCCTCCAAACAATCTCCGTCCGACAGTGTCAGCACTTTCTCTAAAAACAGAAAGCGTGGCACCTTTCTAAGCTGCATTGAGTGGTTTTCGGCTGCGAAGTGACAGTGGATGTAAATGAGAAGCCGCTTGTTTCCAGTTTGCATTCATCTTGATGCAGTGAGTGGGAAAAGAGATGCTCTCGATTCGCATGATCACAAGGAACCAAGTCAATATTTCATTTATCTTCTGATACTGAGCCGCTTCCCCCTGTTTCCGCTCTTTCTGAAAATGGTTTCTTGTGATTCTCAAATACACACCCTGAAAGCTCAGTTGCCACATTTTCAGTGTCAAGTATAAAAGGTTTTTTTAGGGCGAATACTACACAATGATTAATACATATCAGTATTAATTTCCCACTGACAAACTGGTCTTGTGCTTTCTGCAACTCGAAAAAAACCTACATGTCTTAGACTACGTGTATCAGCTTGTTGGGAAAATGCATTTTCACTTCAACAGTAACATTCTGACAGCAGCCGCTACCGGAAAGATGAAAATGTGACGGCAAGTTACGAGCGCGGACGACCATATTGTTTAAACATCATCTGAATACTTCAGTTGAACTTTCGAACTGTTTCATCAAATGTCATCAAAAAAAAAAACAAAAAAAAAAAAAAAAACACTGTGGGTTTAGATTGTAGGAATGAGGCAGCATCCTGGGTTATCAGCCCTCTCCAGGACTTCCTAACCCCGTCACAGTCCGTCTTCCTTGTGCATTTGTGGGTTCACGAGTCTTCCCACTTCCTACAAGATAACAGCCAGTTGGGGTTCCAGGCCCATGTCTGACAGCTGGAGCGCGCTCGGCCGTGTGACTGCACTGACCACCGCACGCAGAATGGAAAACAATACATGGGAAAAAGAACTTGTTGTCCACAGCCCGGTTCCCAAGGAGGGTGTGGTGACAGGAGACGACCTCAAGCCACCTTTTCCTACTCAGACACAGGGAGCCTTTCCAGCTGGACGGGCTAGAATGTGTGCAATCGATCGGTTCTAGCAGAAATTCTTAAACAGGAGCCATGTTTGCTTTGATGATTAAACATTTTAATTAAACAGACAAAAGATTATGGTCTGAGCTGTTTAGAGCAGTGACAGGAATTGCGAGCATCAAACTTTTTCCCGGTATCAGTTTTTATAGACGTGTGCTCCATAACTTATCTACATGTGAAGCGATGGCTTCTATCACTCTGACGCATTGAACCGACTGGCAGCTGCTTGACTTTGAAGCTTCATGTTTGTTGTAATTTCATATGTGAAATAGGTCTGTGCAGAGCAGACTGGAATGATTTCGAGTGTCGTGGCAGCACTGGCTTGATTTCCAGAAGTTGAACGTTGGCAGCTTTAAGTTAGATTTGAACATGATACTGTTGGTGCAGTGTTATGACCACACAAGTGTCATTCAATCCTCTGAGACGCAGAGAGTTTTAAAGCAGCTGTTAGTGTAACACCACTTGCTCCATCCTGATGCAGTGGAGGTTGTTTTTAAAAGCCAGGCCGTTGCCGCCATGTGGAGCCTCTGCTTTCAGTAAAGCCGAGCGTTTCATCATGTCAGCTGCTGCAGATAAAGAGTCATTCTCCTCCACCTCGCTTGTAACCCCTCACTCCCTCGTTCTACCCAGCATGCCACACTGCACACCCAGGTGTCCATTAATCAGGCTCGTGGCTGGTACCGTCAGGGACTTTCACTCGCCTCTCCCTCGCACAGAGCCTCCTCAAAAACTCTCCTCCCTTCAGCTTTCCGTCCTTACTTTCTCAGCAGTCTTTCCATCCACCTCATCACTTTATGCCGCCCCCCATCCCCGTCCTTACTCCTCAACTTTGGGAAAACAGAAAATGGCTCAAGTTAACTGTGAGTAAAGTGTAGCTACACACAGGGTACAAACACATCACTTACCTTTTGGATTTAGTTTTGTTGCCCCTGTTTAGACAGATACAAACATATCCAGCTTAATATGTTTACTGGCATTTTTATAGCAACTTGCTATTAATGTGCAAGTGGAATTCATTTACATACAGTCAGATAGTTGTGAAGAATTCAATCACAACAACATTTTTTCTGCAGTGCCTCCAACGTTGGTCCCAAGAGCTCAATGCACTGTAATAATATGTTCATGTTTTTCCACATTTTTTTTTTATAGAAATATGAGCCAAAATCTTAATGTTGAAAGGTGCTGTCAACACGTTCTGTGACAAACAGACCTGCTCGACCGGAGAACACTTATTATTTCTGCTTAAAAAACAGGGGCAGAGCTTGAATTTCTTTGGCCACAGATTGAGGTGCAATGCTCGAAATACTGAGGCACATTTAGAAAATGGTCTTTTAAAGTTTAAAGTCAAATTTAAAAACCATTTTGTACAGAGTCAGCAGAGATCATCAACACCGGATGTTGCTCTGCATTTGACGAATGTGGAAACAATAAACTCTATATAAAGTGTTTGTTAAGTGCCAAAACTGGCGAATACGACAAAACAGTCGTTAACAAATGATTAAAAAAACATTTGGAAAAAGGTAAAAATCCACCCTTTGCGGGGATAATGTGCCTGGTTGCACCTGTTAGAAAATGTCTAAATGACTAAATATATGACTTCACCTTAGGTCCCCCCCCCCCCCCCCCCCCCCCACCCCTCCCCTCTGGCTCCATCCGTGTCGATAAGTGTGTTTTTTGGATTAGTTGGTAGTTGATAAGTGAAGTAGCTGAAGGGCTGTGCAGCGCGTGCTGGAGTGTAAAAAGTAAAGAAATCACGAAGTAATACAAACAACACGGGCGTAACATTTAGAAAAACAAATGCAAATACATTTGCAAATACAAATATATATTTCTGTGCACAAATACAGAAATGAGCTGCAAAAAGAAAATCAGTGTCCTGACAAGTATAGATACACTCGTGTGTGTGTGTGTGTGTGTGTGTGTGTGTGTGTGTGTGTGTGTGTGTGTGTGTGTGTGTGTGTGTGTGTGTGTGTGTGTGTGTGAGTATAACAAGACGCTGATGGATCTTTAACATTGAACTTTTCGTTCCGCTCCCAGAAACACACATGCCAGTCTGGTTTCCATGGATATGGGCCATGTTGTTTGTGGATAATGTGCACAAAGGTGCATGTGTAATTCTGTGTTTACATGTGCGCGTGTGTGTGTGGTCACTTATTCCCATGTGGCCGTTAGATTTACAGCGTTCCAAACCCCCTCCCCACTTTCTGTCCTGTCAGCCCCCCCCCCCCTTTTATTCCATTTACAGTTTCTTACCTCCCTTCACTGGAGTTTAAAGTCTCCAGCCTCTTCTGTCCTCCCCTCCTGCCCCTAACTACCACCCCTCAGTCCCACAGAGAGCTCAATTACCTCCCTCAATAGGACAGCGATGGGGGCTAGTTGAGCCCTTAAAGGCCTCGGCTGCAGGGGGGGGGGGGGGGGGGGGGCAATGCAGTGAGGGAGCAGCCCATGCTTACTTAGCTGCACGTGGAGCCAGAGGAGCCTTTGTATGAACTGTCACCAAATTAACGCAGCAGCTTTGTCCTGCAGCTACATTTATTTACTTGCGTTCATTGGCTCGCACGGTGCACGTTCACGCTCAGCTGCACATCAGTCCACAGTTACAGTCAGAATCCCCGGCAGAGTGTAACCGCTGCCAAGCACAGACAGTAATGGGACAATATAAATGCATTGCTAATACAGCAATGCTGCAAGACTTTGGGCTTTTCTTAGGTTTATTTTCAAGGTTTGAACAATCCAGCTGCACTAGATCCCAAACAGCCAGGTGCTTGTCATTTTGTCCACTTTGCAGTGTGTTGATGATGTGACATGTAGACATTGCAAATATATAACTTTAACTAGACTAGATTTTTACTTTTACCTGTCACTATTAAGTATTTCAATATTTAGACATTGGGGCCTTTCGGAGATATGAGATCAGGCCCCTCGTGGCCCCTCAGATTACATCGATGACATTGATGACAACAGTAGGATTTTAATAAATATGTAAATCACTAAAAGCTTCAGAATGTGTCATTGGTATCAGTGGTTAACACACACTCAATTAACTTTGTTTGCTTGTTGTGTATAATAATTATTATGACGTTATTTTATTTTATCAAGAGCAAATAATACTACAGTACTGAAAAGTGTTCAGCAACAGGAGGATAATTGAATGTCAACTGACCTTTGAGCTTTTATTTAATTTTACTGATGATGTTGATGATATAAGTAGAACAGAGAGAGGAGGAGATTTGGGGGCACAGTTAAAAATAGTAGCTGTACAGTTATTGCTTTGTATTGTTTGTCATTTTATTAGCTGTCGTTCAACAACGGAAGACAAACCAGGTTCTGCCACTGAAAGTAGGGGTTGGGACTGGATGGCAGCTTTGGATACAGAAAAAGGCTTTTGTCGCCCTCAATAAACATAAAGACGATTGCAGAAAATGTTTTAGCCGTAAAACAGAAGTCAAATGTCAGGTCAGATTCTGCTTTTGGACACTGCTGTAAAGTCCTGTGCGGATTCGTTTTCTTTGGACATGAGGTGGCGCAAATTGGTCCCAACGCTTCACCTACGAACCAAAAAGATACGATGGGGCCAGTTGAGTTTCCCGCAACTCTGAAACCACTTAATTTTAAAGAAGTCAATCTGGAGTAACAAGCTTCCTGCTTCTTCTGTGGTTCTATTTATAGTGAGCAGGACAGGATGCTACATACAATAACCACAATAAGATCCACACCCATAACCAAGGCGTGTTTTCAGTGTCCTGTAAACAATCCTCACCCGACGCTGCCACCAGAAAACAATGACCTTATCCACCCTGCTGCCCCCCCCCGGATTCTTTTGTGCTTTCACATGAACTCCCACTCTGTGATCCAGAATCAGATCTGGGTTATGTAAGTCTTCCTCAGACCGTCATAAAGGTGCTGGAGAAGAGGGGCATTACAAGTCCCAGATACTTCATCCGCAATCGATGCTGTTATTTCAAAATCTGTTTTGGAACTTGTAGGTGGCTCAGAGTTTCCTTTAGATAAGGAATGAAATACGCTGAACGTCATGTCGGCAGCTGTTTAAACACATTTTCAATTTTCATTTTCGGTGTGACTTTGTCAAGCCATAAGATGTTGACTTTGGCAAAACCAAACAATTGACATAATGTTCATTGTGATAGATGAACTGTTTCTGAGGGCTCAGCTAGAGGTTTCAAAGGATACGTCCATCTAAAACTCATATAAGGTTTTTGGTGTGGTTCAATAAGGTTTATTAAAAGTGGATGTCTAACGAGTATTTTAGTTGTGAAAGTTCCTATTTCCTGTGGAAGACACTTGACAAAAGACATCATTTTGTACTAAAGAAGGTAAAAAAATGACGGTAAATCCTGTTTCTTTGTTCATGAGGTCACCTTTTATTGTGAGACATTCTTAAAAAAGATTGAAAATATTTATTATAGGTTGCATATAGAAGGTTTTCAGAACCACTTTCACCTTTTTTTCACTTTTTTTTAAGTTGCAGCCTGATACCACACGTTTTTAAATTCAAGACTCAAGAGAGTCAAAATACATAAAGATATAAATATACATACATTTAAACATAAAAGAGGAACATTTTGTATCAAAGAAATGATGTTGGGGAGAGACTTGACTTCCTGAGTTTAGGGTTCCCCCATTTATACAGCAACTAATGTAAACACACTGTTCTTTCAAATAAATCAAAATATGAGTGTTTGTGTGTTCAGGTCATGTGGGTTATTAGATGGGAGAGATGAGAAGGATTCAAACGGCTGTTGCAGCGTCGCCTTCACTGCACCGATCAAGTATTTCCTCTTAATTAAAATGAGCTGCCGGTGTGTTTCTCCTAAGTGTATTTGTCCTTTTGCCACCCACCGAGATGTCCATCACGCTCGTCCAGACCAGGGAGGGACCACCTCTGACCTGTCCTATTACCGTGACGCATCTGTTTCTTAGCGGGCGACAGCACTCGCTGATCCTGCTGCTATCAGCACCAAGACTGTTTTTACTTCACCCCTGCATTCCTCAGCACACACACACACACACATACACGCACACACACACATGAGTCACGAGAGGTCATCAACAGTAAAAAACAGAGGGAGCACTGGATGCACTGGAAGTTGCTCCGCATTTGACGAAATCTGCCGTGGTTTTCTGATATTTAGAATAAAATATTCCCTTTGGTTGTTTTACGGAACTCACTGAACTTGAGTGAAAAATGAGCTGATTGGTTGGTTTTCATGTCGTCCATTTAAAAATGTGTGTTTGGTAATGTTTTCTCTCTCTTCATAGGCTTCCTACTTCATTGCATCTGTTCACAGGAGGCAGCTTTATCTAGTGCCACCACTTCATCTAAGACTGAGTCAGCTACTGTTCCTCAGTCCAGCACAGGCGCCAATTCAACTGGTACCACGAGCACTGTTGCTATTTCCGTACAACCCACAACAAACACGTTTTCTACTTCAGCCACATCGACGACTGCTCTTAAGACAACCAGTGCAGCCACCCCAGCCATGAGCCAGCCGGCATCAGACACCACCACAACAACCAATCCAACTCCAACCACTGCTAGTACAAGCTCTCAATTGCCCCCTGTTACCAACACCACTGAGCCAACTACTGCCTCAGTCACCAGCCTCCCAAATGGCAAGATTCCAAATGCAACAAATGCCCCGAGCAGCAGCCCGACGGCATCCTCCAGTGGTGGCAGCAACCCGCTTCAAACTTCAGACAACACGCTAAAGGTCTCAACATCCCCTTCCTCAACACCAGCGCGCATTCCAAATAATGCCCCCCTCACTCAAATGGGTAAGCTCCCAGCTGAATCCACCACACTCAGTCCAAGTTGATTGATTTGAGTCTGCACGATGTGTTAAAGGGTTTATCTAAAGGTAATAGAATAATTTAACCTTTAAATTAGCAACATTCAGTAAATATCTTAATAAGTTGGAGTCTCATTTTATTACATTACTTCCACTGCAGCTCAACATGAAACCACAGAGTGAACAATTCACTTGGTTTGACAACTATAAGCTTCAGATACACATTTGTACAGAATAAGTACTGTGGACATTTTTTAGTCTTCATACAGGCACTGGACTAATGTAAAAAGACAGACTTAAAAAAACTGTGACCCTGTGCTTCGACTTTCATCACTTTATTTTTATCCCACTGAGATCAACATCAACATGCTTTTATTGCTTTTCAGCTAAATTACACCAATCTGGGCTGTAAGCACAGAGTAAATTAAATGGTGTAAAGTTGTCAGTGGTTCGCTCTGAACGTTCTGCATCGTAACTTATAAACATCACGTTTGCTGTTGCTGTGTCATTAACAGTTACAACTACACTGAGAACAAACAACACGTCAACAGCAACAGGAACAACAGCAGCAGCAGCAACAACAGCAGCAGCAGCATCAACAGCAGCAGCAGCAACAGCAGCAGCAGCAACAGCAGCAGCAGCAGCAACAGCAGCAGCAGCAACGGCAGCAGCAGCAGCAACAGCAGCAGCAGCAGCAACAGCAGCAGCAGCAACAGCAGCAGCAGCAACAGCAGCAGCAACAACAGCAAAAGCAAAAGTGGCCTCACCATCAACTGTGGCAACTCAGTCCACCATCATCGCTGCCGCCACAAGGCCCCCCACCACAATAATACCCCCTGCATCAACGATGGTAACTACCGCTGCTGGTACCAAAACTAGATTTACCACCACCTCAACTCCCTCCACTCACTCCACCACTACAACCTCCACCACAGAAGCTTCGATGAAGACCTTGCATGTAAGTCGGCAACAAAGAAACACAGCTTTTACTCAACTTCAACATGGGTCATTAATGTTTTTCCTGATGCCTGTTTTCTGCTTCTCTTCCTGCAGTTTTCTCTAAACACCAGTCATGAGGTGAGATTTTGCATTTATTTGGACTTAAATATTTGTAACCTGAGTATTTCTGTGTACCAAAATAATACATCGGATAGGGAAGACAAATCCTGCTGCAACTCTAATCAGCCCTCAGCTATTGTCTTGTCGATGAAGGCAGACCCACACCCATCCACTCCTTTCTTCACTGACAATTACTCCCAAAGGTTCATTCAGTTTAAAGATCTACAATCATTGTGCAACACGCTGCAGGAAGCACAAGAACAATAAGAGATGATGGTTTTATAATGCGGCACCGTCATTTGCTTTTTGTGTGGCTGCGATGTCTGTGTTCAACTTTCATTTTTGCAAATTGATCCCTAACAAGACGTTTCTGGCATGCGAGCCTCAAAATCAGACACAGTTCCTTGAAGGATAAAGTCGCCAATAAATCTCTTGTTTTTTGTTTTTTTTCAATTTTTCTCTTTCTTTTGAGTTGTTTTGTGTCTCTTGTTGGTCATTTTGTGTTTTGTTTTTTTTATCTTTTTGTTGCTTAGTTTGTTGTTTGGACACTTTGATGATTTTCCATCTTCTTGGTCATTTTGTTACAGTATTTATTTTTTGAGGCTTTTTTTTTTTTTCTATTGTAACTTATCCTTTAACTTATCCTAAAACAAGTTATTATCGTTGTCCAAATACCATTACAACACACACACTGAGCCAACTTCATAACAAAGGCTGTAATTTATTCTTGATTCATTCAACATCCAGCTGATGATCTATTAACTAGCCTGTGACATAAAAGCACAACATTACAAATAAAGTTCAAAAATAACAACTGCCAAAAACAAGGAGGACTTCCTGCTGTAGGTGGGGGCTCTGGGTGGATCTCTGAACCATCCAGACTCTGTATGTCCAGCAACCACACAGGAAACAGTGAAGTCCACTATAAAAAGGATTCCAGTCACTGGGTGGAAAAAGTGTCTTAGCACGAACCCTTCCTGCCTTTCACTAGTTTCCTTCGTTCCCACACCTCTTTCATGAACTCACCCCCTCCGTCTCTCTAACTGTCTGACTGTACCTTCCAGAGTAGAGCAGAAATGATCCTCCCAGCGCAGGAAGATATGACCTCAGCTGTCACCTCTTAGTCTCCTGTCCATACTTTCTGAGAGCAGAGTTGGGGGCCTGGCGCCGGCTTCTCCGCTCACCAATAATTTCATTTATTTAAAAGTGCAACATGCAAAGTGGAATAATTACATCTCTGTGATTATGGTGTTTTCAGAATGGGGAGGAGAGTGAAATGGAGAAGGTTTGCAGAAAGCTGTTGGCAAACGTGCAAGAGGGTAACTGCACCCTGATGTGGAGACACGACAAAGACAAAATCCAGTTTGACTCAGTGGAGATATCTGGCAAAGGTAATGATCCTTCTTGCCTTTACAAACATTACAGTTCAAATCTTGGAAAAAAAAAAAAACGTCTGCAAACAAATATAATCCCATTTCTTCTGCAGTGAAAAACAGCCTGGCGGCCGAACTTTATGAAGAACTCACCAAGGTAAGTGGGGGGAAATTAAGAATGGGGGCTGTTTTCAATTCACGGGAACACTTCCACTTTGCAGCTGGACTCAACGCTACAATGTGAAATGATGTCGTTTTTCTTGTGTTTCCCCCTTGAAGAAAGGAAATGATAACAAAACCTTGATAGCCATCCTCGCCTCCTGTGGAGCTCTGCTCATCATGATCATCATCCTTGCTGTCTGTGCCTCCCACCACCGCAAACCATACAACGAGAACCAGGTCGGTGCATTAATGAACTCTATCTCCAAACTTGGTTCAAAGATGTTCCTACATGAGTGAAGCATAATAACCTTGGTGACCTCTTCACCTAGCTCTTAATACCTGCAAAAGTAAAGGCATTCCCATCAGCTCAGCTTGACTTTGTGCTCAACACTGCAGTAATTAAGTATTACTTCCATTAAAACTTCCGTTATTGTTTCAAAGATTCAAAGATTAAGAGTGGTGCTGTTTCAGAAGGTAGTAGTGCACTACAATTCATTCATAGCACATAAACGCGACATCATCTCAAAGCCCTTTGCGCAGTAACAGTAAGACGTCACAGAATCATAGAGAAAACCCAACAAATCCCCCTTTAAGCAAACATCAAGCGAAGGTGGAGAGTAAAAACTGCCTTTAATGGAAGAAGCCTCCAAGAGAGCAGCCTCAGGGTGGATAACCATCTGCCTCCATTGGTTAGGGTGAGTGGAACTGGGGCCGGAAAGGGGGGGCGGTATTTGGTTCTTACTGGCTACATGTTGACGTTGCCCCTGGTGCGTGCTACTTACAAGAAAGTCACTTAAAGATAGAAAGGATCTGCTAGATGACTTCTGTAGTCTTGGTGGGTGTCTGCCCTAAGCCCTAAGAAGCATAACTAAGAGATGGTTCCGAGTCAAAAAAGGAAGGTTTCAGCTTAGTTTTAAGCCCCCCGATCTCGAGCTGGAAGCCGGTTTCACAGGAGAGAAGCTTGATCATTAAAGGATCTGCTACCCATTCTACCTTTGGAAACTATGGGAGGCGCAATTTGACCTGCAGCCTGAGACTGAAATGTTCTTATGGAATAACATGATACACAGGTTTTTAAAGTACAATGAAGCTTATTCATTAACCTGGGGAGGCAGGGGATCCCTCTCTGTACTGTACAATGCATCTTAAATACTCTGATTTGCACAGGACGTTTTACATTTACCTTCCTTAAAGTCGTTGTATTTATCGCACGTCCCATTACCTCAAGTTGTGGGTGTCGCTGGGAAATGTGAATTTCCCATTGGGATGAATGAAGTGTATCTATCTAAAAGGTGGAGTGTTTAAAATTCTGGATTTTACAGGAAGCCAATGAAGAGAAGCTAATGAAATTTTGGTCTCTTTAACTTATTACAGTCAGTACTCTGGCGGCTGTAGCTCAGTTGTTGAGGGCACCGACCACAGGGTGATTGGTTCGAGCCCTGGCTATATGTCAAAGTGTCTCTGGGCAAGACACTGAACCCCTAACAGCCCATTCCCCTCCCCAGCTGTGCAGTGCCAGTCCAAGCCTGGCAGAAATTGGGGAGGGTTGCGTCAGGAAGGGCATCCGGCGTAAAAACTGTGCCAAATCAACATGCGGACAATGATCCGCTGTGGCGACACTGAACTCACAGGATAAGCTGAAATAACAAAAAAAAAAAAAAAGAAAGAAAAAACTTGAAACTTTGAAATAATTGGAGCCTTTTCAGGTTTAAAAAAAACAACAACAAGCAAACAAAATAATGTTTAAATACATAAATAGTATCAAATCTAAAAGCCAACAGCTCAGTGAGTGTAGCACCTCTCATTCTGTTACATCACACAGTTCGATTCTCAACAAATCACGATTCACTTTTAAAAACCACAGTTCAGTCGTTTAAAATGGCACCAGCTATTTTGCTTATATATTTTAAAAAGTCACACTCAAAAACATGTAGTTTTTCAAGGCTCCTCTTCATCCCTGCAGCAACACCTGACAGAGGAGCTGCATACCGTGGAGAATGGTTACCACGACAACCCTACGCTAGAGGTGATGGAGGTGCAGCCGGAGATGCAGGAGAAGAAGACGGCGCTGAACGGCGAGTTCAATGACAGCTGGATCGTCCCTATCGACAACCTACTGAAGGAGGACATCCCTGACGTGGAGGACACCCACCTCTAGACACCGCTGGGGACAAAGGAGGAGGAGGAGGAGGAGGAGCAAGAGGACACTACAACGGGAGCTGGCTTAGGTCCAGCCAAAACCTCTATGGTATAAAGTAGAAATGATGATCAAAAATCAAACACTTTGAGGATGAAGAAACACTAAAATCAGACACAGTGGCCTTGGAAGTGGATATGTTTGAAATGTCAATCACTGTTGTGCCTGTACAGTAGTTTTTGTATAAGTGTGACTTATGTCGAGCAGTTTGACTCAGATTCCTTGTCCTATTTTTATTCAGGTATGGTTCCATTGAGATTCCAAATCTCACCTGACATCAACAACATCTAGCTGTTGTTCATTATTTCAAATGCACTAGCAGTGTATTATATATTTGTTCTTGTGACGAGCGTGAGAAAATGTAGCCGTTTCTTCTCCTGTGCCCACAGAAAAGTTGCTTTGTACCTAAACACCAGCATATATGGTGTTTTTATGTTACATATCTTCTGCATGCCGGGAGGAGTCAGGGGGATTTGGCAAAAAGACCACTTTGTGTTATCGTTTGGTTTCCAGGGGCCTAAGAAGAGGATGATCAGCTCGGCGGTTCTAGACTTACTTTCATAGATGACCTCAGGATACTTTCAGAATCCTGGTGATTTTCCACTAGTGCGTGTCAGCGGTGAGGAAACTGCCAGAGGCTGTAAGAGCCCCACTGGTACCATTTAGCACTAAACTTAACGACGAAGACACTGCTGAAAGCAGGTGGATCTACAGAAATAAGACAAATTAAAGGATGAATGTTACACGTAGGACGGGTTTTGTGGTTGTGTGCGTTTTCCTTTCATCTTTTTTTTCATGTGACCTTGGCCTAAAGCTGCTTTTAGGTGATTGTCAAAAATGCTCCAGCTTCAATCATATCATTTGTTTAAAAAAAAAAAAAAAAAAAGTTAGCTATAAAATTAAACCAGAAACATTTTCAGGAGGCAGTCAGATTATCAATTAAAGAGCAACTTCACCGATTCTTTTTTCACTTGCTGCCAATTCTCTAATTGTGTCGGTGTCATACTCTGAACTGTTTTTTAGTTAGAAGCAGTGATAGAGGAAAGTTTATTACAACTTTCTACTACTCCTGAAATCACAAAGAAAAGACGGAAGCTAAAAATTTTGGAAGCCATGCTATTTTAAATTCTAGATAAATATTCACAGGCTGCAGCTGTACATTACAATATTTCCTGTTTTTTCCTGCTCACTATGATAATAAAACTCATATCTTGTCACTTTGTTATTTTATACTAAATTACAGACAGAATTTTCAAACCACTTCATTTTGAGGTATAACTGAAAGTGAGATTACCTGAAATTTGGACCGAGCACTTCTAGTAGGACCATTGGCAAATCTGCTGTAACAGCACTCAAGTAATAATAATGTGGAATTATCTGAACACCAATAGAAATCTCACACTGGCTGTTACAATGAGTATTTTTCTTTTCTTTTTTTTTTTTAAAAGGTGCAAATCATGTTGAAACTGTGCACTGTGAACAGAAACTTCTACCTAATGTTACTTTTTCAAGTTGGTATTAATCAATACACATGTTGCATCAATAACTGCTGCATCTCTAGTTTAACACTGTAAATACGCTGTAAATTGTATAATCACTGTTGCTGGAAGGGTTGAGTCATCTGACATTTCAAGTCAGTGCCACTGAACTGTTTTCCCCCCCGAATTTCACAATTTAAATCCCTTTAAACCAAATAACAATTTTCATTTATTTTCACTTTGACTATATACAAACACACAATTGAATTTTCACCTGCAATTTAGCCTCAGTACTTTTATTATAGCTGTGCCCTTTTCACCAAAGTAAGTTACTTGTATTTGATATATTTATGGTTTGTCTGATGAAGGCAAACGGCAGGGGGTCTGACACACTGGAAACTGTAAATTGTTGGTTGCCGTGGCGATCGTGCGCAAATAAATGGAAAGTTTCTCCACTTTGATTCTGCAGCGTCCTTCTTCTCTACAGCAGTTTGCACAAGCCACCAGGGGGCAGAAAAAAAAATTTAAACACTGAGTCAGAGGTTAAGAAAACCTGAACAAAATACAATCTTTATTCATTATATACATTACATACAATGCAATACTACAGGGCTTTCTACACGTTTCCTGTATTCACAGAGTACTGATCAATGATCTGAGTACCACCCTTAAAACCCCTGAGTCCCACTGAGGGGTCGAGAGGAGGGCAAGATTGGAGGGATTGATGGGACTTAATCCATACAGCGAACTTTTTTTTTTTTTGTGTCAACGAGATTTACCCTATAAAGGACAGTAGTATTGGGCATTGTGTCGTGTATAAAGGTGCTTTCACTGTGTCTTTTTCACACCGTTTTCTTCTGGCACAAAACAAAAATAAATGCTACAGCACACAAAGTCATTAATCCCCTCACACAGCTTTTCATTTTTCTCTGTTTTCTTTATCGAATAATAAACAGATGTTGTTTTTTTTCCCCCCATTTCAGGGCAGAAAATCATGGGCAAAAACAAACCTGATGATGCACATCTTTCATCAAAGCATGATTAAATAATTCTATACTATAAAGCAACATCCCCAATGCAGTAACTTGCTACAGGGTGTTATTTTCCTCCACTGATCAATATTTAGTTTAATAAGTATTTAAAGGTTTTCTGACTGAATAGCAAATGATTTCTGTCTAAACTGTCTGTAAAAAAACAAAAAGTAAACACACCACAAAAAGTAACTACAGTGATGATGGGTACAGCAGCAGAGCACCCACAGTCACAGTAAACCACTTCGAAGGATTCGAATAATAATAAATTCTATTATTTTTAATATTTATATGTATTTTTTAAATTGTACAGTTGGTTGCCAAAGTCTGATCCCTTACTTTGAAATACTTCAACATTAGAATTAATGAAAAATGTTCAGAAAAAGTCTGAGATTACATTTTTAAACCAATTTATGACAGTGGGTGCATTTTATGCACCAAATTAATTTTCTATTATTTTACAATACATTTTTATAGTACTGTAATTTTTTCATTTGGACTAACAGGATGTGCACTGGTATTAAGTTAGGTTTAAGGTCAAGTTTGTATCCACCTTCACTGAAATGGCACATAAAGAGATGCAAACCTGACCTTAATCATAACTCTGCAATTGTTCTTTCATCATCAGAAGTATGAAAAAAAATGATCAAGGAGTGTGTTCAAAACAATTATAGCAGGATAATGAAAATTAAATTATTACGTTTTTTTAAGTTTGACCCGCCTTGATGAATCAAAACTTAATTTTAATTTCTGATGAAGGAAACTTGTACTAGGTAAATGTGCATTAACTTTTCTGTAGAAAAAAAACACAACATGTTTTACTCTTTCAAAATAAGGGAAAGCAAACTTTTCCACCCGACTGCAGGAAAAACACGTACTTCATCTATTTAAACAAAGACAAAGGAAGTGAGGGATTGTGCCTCATGGCTGAATTCACCAGATACTGAAGGGCATTCAAAGAAAAGCATCAAACACTTAAAGGACCATACCACTATTTGTTGTTCTGCAGATTCCACCTATTTGACACCGATTACGCCTCAAATGTTGCATTATTTGCAATTTGGGAAAAGGACATTTTTCAAAGATTGAAATTAAACATTAATACTACTCATGTCTGCACAATAAATATAAATGCAAACAATGTGTGTTCAGGGACGCTACCAAGTGTTGCTCATGACTTTGGAAAACCACAAACCACATTGGCTGGTGAGCAAAAAGTCAGTGTCAAGCCCTGGATCCGTGACTGTAACATCCCATGAAAACATTAGACCTAATGTGGTGATGGTCTATGTTGTTCAGCAAATTTTACACAAGTTCAATCATGCATTGCATAAACTCACAAAACACCAGTATGGTCCTTTAGTTTTAAAAATAAGTGCATACGGTGAAAACAGGGGGGGGGGGGGGGGGTCCTAAAAGTTAAGCAGCATGTGTGTTTGTTAAACATGACACCAAATCAATCCTAAATAGTGTTAAACACAAAAGACAGATTATTTATTTATTTTTTTTTAAATATATTTGTCAGCGTTTTTAGCTTTTGCCCTCTTGACACATCCTCAACGAGCTCCAGGCTTAGAGAAAAAAAAAAAGCTGATCCTGATTTCGCATACATCATTTACAAGTTGTGGTTAACGGTCAGAGGTGCTAAGGATGACACGTCGTGTAGTGCTGTTTGCTGCTGGGAGATGCAAGCATTGGCGGCTTCCATCTAAAATGTTAGTGGTCAACATTTCCTCTGTTAGTGCCTGGCTGACTGTCATGGAAGACAATAAAAAAAAAACAAAAGTGAAAGGAGGTAAGCAGTAAGCACCAAAGAACATGGACCCCACAAATCCAGGTAGGACATGGTAGCAGCAGGTAAAGTTCATCTGTTAGGACTCCTCTCCTACAGCTGACCTCTGAGCTCCTGATGGAAGACATTAGCAAACCTACCAACTGGTAAACTCATACACTGTCCTTTATTCTTTTTTTTTTTTTTTTTCCCATTCATGGTAAACTGATTCTCATTTACTTCCTCACCCATCTCATCTCAATGGAGAACTTTTGGATTTTTACTACAAGTGTCATCTTCGTCATTTCACATTGTTTAAACTCACAAATGAGCAGTTTTACATTCCTCTTACTGGAATAAATCAAGTATTAGCAGAAATAATAAATAAGCTGAATTGGATGATGGCCACAGAAAGCTTTCCTGCATAGTTCACCTCTGAGAAAGAACCACTAACACACAGAGGTGCTGGGTTAAGCCACAGTTTAAACCAAATGAGGTCTGTTAGATTAGAACTGAGAGTTAAAATAACAGCAACACGTTCTGTTACTGGGAAATGAACTCATACCACTGACATCTTTTAATTCTGTTTGGCTGAAAGGTGTGGATTAACTTTTAGTAAATTAACCCCTGTTCTCCTCTTCCACTATTTTGGAAAAATGGGATAGTATTAAATTAAATTTAATGAATAAATCAATGTGTAACCAACAATAGATGATGTTGTGTTTTTCAGTATAAAATGTTTGACACTATATATTTGGCCATTTGAATCATAGTACGGAAGTTAAACATTTAAACGGGTTTATTTCATTAAAGCTCATTTGTAAAAGTAACTTAAATGGCAACTATTTTGATAGAGACGTATTTTCTCTTGTTTCAAGCAGTAAAAAAAATAAAAAAAAAAAAAAAAAAATTAGAAAGTTTGTTGGCGAACTGTATGTTCTATGGCTGTAAAGGACGACTCAGACCTTTAGATACACTCCTTGATCAGGTTTCTTACTTCTGATGACAAAGAAACATTTATATTTTCATTCTTTTAAAATGTCGTGATTGTCAGGATGTAGATTTGATGTTTAAAAAGAAACCTATCTATATTAATTCTAATATGGTTCTGAATTCATTTAGAATGCTCACCCCAATTTTTATAATTATTTATAATTATTTTTTATATTTATAAAATAAAAAAAATTCTGCATCAGCGTTGGCCACTGAAAAATAACCAATACATAATACCACATACATAATACCATATGTATGTAATACTTACATATGTAATACATATATATATATATATATATATATATATACACATATATATGTATTACATATGTATATAATACCAATGTGACATCACCAAGTATAAACATTACCTAGTTCTTTCATCATCATCAAAAGAAAGAAAGAAAACTGATCAAGAAGTGTAGTTAAACAATGAAAAGTTGAAAAGTGCAAAACTTTGCACCCCCTTTGTTAAATTAATTAAATGTTGATTTTAATTTTGGATTTTTAAATAAAAGGAAGTAAACTTTTGCATCCAACTGTACCACAAACATAATATCAGAACTTTTTTTTTGGAAAAGAGATGCATTTTTTGCAGCTTTATATTACAGATTTTCCCCTCGTCATTCTGCTTCGATTGATAAATCACAAAAAGTAAAGTCATATTTCTCTGTTTTTGTCAACAGTAAGGATGCAGCCATTTTGTCTGAATAAACTTCATAGATACTGACTCGTCACAAACTGGAACTGAAGCTCTGGTTAGTAATTCAGTGTGAGGTCCTCACTGACCGACCTGTACACTGCAAGTGGTGAAGTTGGAGCTCGTGGCCAGAAAGGAAGGAAGACCCCCACTGAAACGCGCAAGTGCGAGTAAACACGTTTCACGCGACCAATAAAAAGCAGCGTCTGCCTGACTTTAGGCTGATGAAGGCTTTTACTCAACACTGCGTGAGGGATTCTAAAGAGGCAATATTATGCATCATTTCAGGTTTAGATTTTATTTTTTGAGCTTCAACTTAAACAGTTAAGGGAATTTCGTTCTATGACAATACGTGTACTGGGACAAAGAAAGTTTCTGCCATCTTTACAGAACGTTACAGCTAAAAACATGAAACAGCATAATATAGCCTCTTCAATGAGAAAGGGAGAAAAATGCAGAAACAAAAACAATATCACGGCAAAACAGACCTGACATATTTTTCAACTGCTGTTGTCACCGGCATTTCATTCACACGTACACCAGTTTGTTTCAGTTCTTCCCAGTATGTTATGTTGAGTTGCACGTGTGGAGCCAGAAAGTGGTTAGTGTGAACACTTAGTTTTGGATTAAGAGGGACAAGAACATAATCCAACACTGCATCTGCTCAATCTGGAATCTTAGAAATATTTCCTATATGTATATTTACATATTGTGTACACTACTTTTATAGTTACAGTCCATGAATTATTAGGGAAAGAAATTCAATTTCACCTTGTATCGGCCACTTTTACAGGGATAACAAACAAAACCAATATCAGGTATATTTAGATATATATTAAACTTAATCTTCAAGACTAACTCTTCTATTGTTCTTACATGTCTTTTTCTGCAGCTCGATGAAAAAATTGGTTTGGCAAAAATGCTGAAAATAAACTAAAAGTACAGAAAAGCTGGGAGAGAGGGAAGTCATTTCCTGTTTTGTGATTACACTTTTCTGCCTTTAAATAAATTAAATACCAGTGAATAACTTAATGTTTGCAGCAACTGGCCTGAACGAACATCTTATCAGCCGTTTTGTCTCCCAAAAGTGGAACGATGCCTGCGGTCGACTGTGTGGGTGTTTGTTTGTTCAGAGCACAAACTACACAAAAAAAACGGAGGGAAAAAGAGAAAAAAAAAAAACAACCCACAGCGTTGTTGATGTGTGTGTGTGTGTGTGTGTGTTTACTAGTGTCACCACCTTGTTAACGCGACCTGTGACAGCAGCAGGTCAGTGTGATGGAGATGGAGCAGTTTCAAATGACGCGTGCTCCCACTAGTGCGCATCAGCCATAGCAACAAAACGTCCATGTCTCCTCCGTCTCATCCGGTCTATGGGTGGCGTTCAGTCCGTTAGTCCAGTCGGTGAGGCGAAAAAGTACGAGGAATCAGAGGAAGTGGGAGGGGCTAGAGGGTGATGAGGTCTACCAGGTTGCCCTTGGGTGGGGTCATGCTATCCGGAAAGAAGTTGACGAGCGTGTCAAAGAGCTGCGTCCGCTGGGCATACGTCTGGTCTACATCTGAGAAACCTGACAGAACCCAGAGGAAACACGGAACAGAAATTACTCAGTAATTCTCAGTTCCTTTGAATGTATTTTCACAGCCTGAAGAAAAAAAAACAAAACAATGATCGAACAGAGGTAGGGATCCTGTAGCAGTATTTAACATATAGCAAAGGAGACTTTTCTATTGAGAAAGTAGCACTAGGTGCAACAAATCGTCCAGGATTTTCTCTAAAAATCATTTTAATCTTCATTCATATAAGTCAAAAAGGGTGAGATTTGCGGAAAAATTCTAACCATTTGAGATGTTCAAAATAAATGTAACATTAAACAAAGACAAACAAAAAGAATAATAATGACAGGTCAGAGGTGTTTATACCTAGAGGGATGAAGTCAGAGCTGGACTTGAAGAGAGCAGAAGGCAGGAGCTGAAACTGAAGCGCAACACAACACGTCTGAGTCACTTTAACAGTCCACAGTCATCACTCAACAGTGGTTAACATGCAACAGTGAAGAACAAATAGCCTGAGGGACAATTGCTGCTGCTCCAAGATGCTGCATGAAAAAGAGGGACAATACACCTTCTGATCGAACTTCCATATAGACAGCTGATTACTCTGTTGCTGATCTGTTAGCGTAGCTCTTAGCCTGACTTCAAGTTAGCTTTGCTCAGTTTAGCTTTTTTACCGCCGTCTATATTTGTGTCTGTCTTACCTGTAAAAACTACACCCACACTGAAACTGTACTAAATGGAAATGCTCAAAGCTGGTGTCCACAATCTACCTCTTTGGTCTCATCAGGGTCTGTGTGGTCCACAGTGCGTGACAGGTCATTTTGGAGATACTTCAGTGCACTCAGTGGCTCTGATTGGGCTTTTTCCTCAAACCTGTTCAATCAAAACACAATCATGCTAAATGTGTGAACACAGTAGAGCTGCAGTTACAACAATTGACCACTAGGTGGAAGCACGATTCAAGCTTCAAAGAACTCGGGAAATTTTAAGGCTTTGCCAAAACATTTCATGACACAAACTGCTAGTGTTTGTTACTTTTAATCTTGAATACTTTTTTCTCTATAACATTTCATCTACAATTCACCTCATCAGTCTGGATGTAGAAACATGTAAAATACGTGAATTGATAATATACCTGAGTTGTAATATAGGGACTAATTTCTAATGAATAATGTGTCAATTCTGCAGCACAATGATACAAGTAGAGCTTATCAGAATATCAAGAAATAGACCAGAAAAAAATATTTTACATATTACTCTTTTTGAGTACCTGCCACATGCCACATGCCAAAACAGAGAGAACACTTTGCTTGTAAGTCCTAAGCAAGAAAAGTAAAAGGTGATGAACATATTTCATTCCATTAAAACCCACAACCCTTTATTATTCTTGCCCTTTGTAACAGCTGCAACACAATAGGTATAAACTAAATTATAGTAATAAGTAGTTCAAATAAATACATAATCACAAAAACTTTCTCTATACTCATTCACTTTTACACCGTACCACTTCTAAAAGTCAGTAACAGCATTAGTGCACTAAAACTGTGCTCCAGCTCTCGGTGTCCTCCAAACATTAAAGGACTCTTCGATTTTATAACAACACACTCCCATTTCGGAACCATTTATCCAGTTAACACACTACCGGTAAAAAAGGAAAAACAAGAAATAAAAAAAAGCAGGAGTGGCAGGAGTTTCATAAATAACAGAGTGAATCAGAGTTTACTGGAAGGAAACAACACCCAATTCAAAAATAGTAACCAGTCATGTTGCAGGAGACAGAGATAAAAACATAATCCCTTGAGCAGATTGCGAGTAAGTCAAGTAATAAGCTGTGGCTCCATTTTCAGATTGGCCCATTAATCACTCACTATCAGAAACAATGGCTGCACAGATACACGGTACAGTCAGTTTTATTTTCCACTGTTTAAAAAAAAAAAAAAAAAAAAAAAAAAGACCTCGGGAAACTCAGAGGATGATGCCATGGGCAGTGTTAGCACTGATAACAGAAGATGAGACTCAATTCAACAGAATACAGTGAAATGAAAGTGTTGGGTCTATATATTAAAAAAAACTAAAAAAAAAACTGACCTGTACTTCCTGATGAGATATCTGCAGTGGCGGAGCAAGTACTCTTTAGAGGGTCGACAGAGTTTGAGGGACCAGAAGTCATCTAGACGCATCTTGGGAGAGCAAGACTTCCCAGGGTTTCCACCGAAAAGGTAATGTACCTGGAGACACAACAATCATTAATCAAAGAGTCTTTGTCAAAGACTGGTCAAACAAAGATCAGGTCACAAATAAAGCTGCATTTATCCTAGTTTTGTCAAAGTAGTTACACAAGTACTCGAACCTTTGTTAATGCCCAGTAAGGAAACTTGAACACAGAATAATTGTCAAATGAAAGTTGCATGTTTGAAGAAGCCTTTCACCCAATGCAGACACCTCAAAGTTCACTGTTCACTTTGCCCACTGCAATCTTTCCTTATCGTTTGTTAACTGTTAGTAGGGTGTTTTCTTGACACCTGCCTGGGCATGAATGATTAAAGGTAAACACAAAACCTTTAAATTTAACACTGATTGAGTAGTAAATAATCGTTTTGTAAAAGATAAAAGTTTTTATTTGTGGTCATATGCTGATTAAATTGTTGCATATAACTCAAACATGTTTTCAGCATTTTCATTTTACATTTCAGTGCACAACATTTTTCAGGCAAGGTGGCAGGAGGGTCATTGAGGTTTTGCATGCCCACACAAAAAAGTTTGGGTATTTATTTCTCATGCAGCACCTTTGGTTGGTAAGGGTCAAGTAAAACAAAGTGAATATTGACGTATGTAAGATGTATTTATTGCACACAAATGATTTCTCCTGCATGTCTCACTAGGGGCCCTTAGTGAAAGCCCCCTGTTCTTGTTCTTGCTTTCATATTGTTTTGCAATTTCAGAGCAACCTCAGAAGGAGGAGATCGTCATTCAGCACCAGACAGGTGTTAAGAATCAACAACCGATGAAGAAGTGCATTTCCAACACAGCGTCAAGAAAAGAGCGCACCTTCAAAAATGTGTCACTATTTGAGTATCTGTTGTTAACTGCGTGTGATAGTGTAAATGTAAGTGTGTTTGAGTGGGAGCTGTGTGTTTGTTACCTTGTGCATCTCATCGTAGACCAGCTGGTGTGCGAAGCGTGGACACGGCTCTTCCTCCTGGAGAGCCTTATTCGGGTTTTCTTTCACTGCCTGGTCATTCTTATACACACAGGACCTGAGCGGGAACGCATATAAATACATTTACACACACATTGAACATTCTGTGGTATAACCAGCTACGTGCACAGTGATCAGGAACTGCTCTGAAACGGGCAAGTATTTGTTTAAAGATGTGAGCCCGTCTTGTTACAATGTTTAATGCCTGGTATCTGTTGTTGCAAAAGTATTGTCTGCAGGGCTTTGCAGCGACAATCACAGAAGCCTTTGCTGCATAATTTGGGTTTCTTCTGTTCCCTACCAGTTGTTTCGTGCAATGTCATAAATCCAGAAGGAGTTACGGACGTTCTCCTCACGTTTGTCCTTATCTTTGCTAAGACCAGAGAGCACATGGATTTCATTTAGCTCTGGGTCAATGGTGGCTCTCTGGGTAAAGCCCGTCATCGGCACTGTGAAATAAATAACAAAAAACAAAGGGAAAGGTCAACTCAGGACATAAAATCATTTTCTTCAACAAATATGAATCAGTTAAGATTAAGTGTTGACATTGATAAGAAATGGTTGTTCATCTTGGTGTCACCTAATTGCATTTATAATCAAACTTCCTTCTCCTTGAAAAGCAAGTAGCACTGTTATAGAATTATATTATTACATAATTAAAAATAATACTTAATAAGATGCTTGATTCTGTCATCAGCTGTTTTCCTTTGCTGACCTGTTCTGGGTATGTTGCTCTGTTCACCAGTGATTTCTTTCTATTTCAGGACATTTCGCGTGGGCTATGAACATGTTTGTGCAATGCCAAAACACGGCATTTCCCCCAAGTCTAATACCGTGTGTGTTAAACACTCAGTAGCCACTTAATTACATACAATTCAATGTCAGTTAATAGTTTTCAGTTATATATAATTATTATGATATAGTATCGGTTTTTGAGTCGCAAATGTGAGAAAGGTGGAAACATTGCTGTGTGTTTATTATTGAGGTTAAGTGGGTGGTGAAATTGTTTGGAGGCCCCCCTCATTCCTTTTAAATAGGGTGACAGAATTCTTGACAGAGCTGCTGATTGGACTGCAAGTAGCAAGTGAGTGTATATTTATTATATTATAGCTTTCTTGCAAAACCTTTGGACGGCACTGTTGTTAATTTGTTTATTTTTTCTTTGCATGGTAGAATTTTAACTTGTATTTTCAGATGCAGTGACAAATTGTCTTTATTGACGGTTTTTTTCAAGAGGTCTGCCTGAGTCCATGCAGCGGTTTTATTTTCCTAAAGAATTTTTCTTGGAATAAAATGTGCTATAAAAATATTTTGCTTCAGTTCAATGAGGTCTGACAATCATACCCATTCCCGAGTCCTTCTTAGTGCCATCAGATATGATCTCAACATGGTCTCCGTCGACATCATAGCTGAAGAAATCATTAAGGTATGTCTTTGACCTCTGACCTCCGAACACGTAAAGACAGCGGTTTCTCTGTGGAGGATAAGGGACACAACAAAGATGGAGAACAATAGACATCATGATCAGGGCAGCAGAAATAAACTCAAAATGTGTTTTCAAACAAGCTGCCTGGACTCACTGTATGGAAAAGCATGCAGTGCCCGATGCGGGACTGGATGTCCTCTGGCCCAGCATTACACGAGTCCTCACGCAGTAGGCTCCATGTTCCTGCCTGGCAGTGGTAGGAGTATAGGCCACTGAACTGGGGTTCTGAAGTCCGACTGTCCTCCACACTGCCGTTACAAGTCAGGATTCGACCACCAAATGTGTAGATCATGTGCTTCTCTGAGTCCATGCACATCTGTATGAAGGGCAGGGAGCAGAGGACAAAAGTGTTGAGGTTTTGAAAGAGGCTTTAAGGGGGAACCGAATCATTGACACCCACATAGCTCTGACTTCAACATCATGGAACTCCAATGATAGCACATCGCTAATTAGATCGACTCAACCCCTTCAAATCCAACATGTTATCTTGATTATACTTACTAAAAACTAAAAATGTATTTTGTTGCCAGGACAACAAGCTCAACATGGGTTGAGAAGAACTAACAGATCTGTGCTATAAGACACCTGGTGGTTTGATCTAGACCATGTATCCCAAAGAAAACACAGGGAACCATTTTTTAAACAAATTAACAAACTGGAAAGTGGGTTTAAAGCTGCAGTAAAGCTTTGACTAGGATAGAATTTTTAAACCTATAGATTATTTGCTCTGGTCAGAATCTATCAAAAAAAAAAAAAAGTACTTTCCGTTACTACCGATTAAGACAATAACTACAGCATCAGGTTTCAGAAAATCAAAAATTATTTTTATCTTGAAAACTGCAGGATAAGATGTAGACAGAAGCAGATTACAAAGTTATACTGTAAACCACACTGTTAATCTTTTCTGTGATTACTTTAAGATTAAGAACAACAGTGTCAACATCATTTCTCTTATTTTCAGTGACATGATGCAGGAACCCTAAGTAACTCAAGCTTTTTTTCTCCAAGGAAACTTGGAGAAATGTGCTTGCACTTGGACTCATACAAAACAACTGTGGAGTAACATTTAAATGTTGGTTATATTTATGGTAAATTTACATAACTTCTGAAAAATTATTAAATTGACTAAGAACAGGAAAAATTCTCAATCATTAACCTAATTTATTTGTTTTTATCTAAATTGTGACAATGATGATTGGTTGATTATTGCTTTATATCTATATCATCAACACTTGTTAATTTATAATTTGAATCAATTGAATTACAAAAAATAAAAAAATAAAAATCTGATTGCCTCGTACTACATTGTCCCCCTCATTTATATCAATAAAAGTGAATTTTGGAACTGACTAACTGACATCCTTGCAAAGGCTGATCTCCTGTGACGATATCTGCTCAAGAAGACACGACTGCTGCCTTTTACTAAGCCAGTATGGGGAATCGGAAGATCACAGATTCCAGTTACCTGATGGTCAAACACCAACTTTGGCCCTCCATCTGCTGACGTGTCCTCACTGAGTAGCGTCCAGGTGTTGGCATTGATATCGTAGCGGTAGAAGTCGCTTTTCAGAGACTTGCTGTTCCTGACGCTGGAATCCAGGTACCGGCCGAGCGTGTAAATCTGACGTCGCTGGGAGTCGATGCACATTTTGTGGCACGAACGTGCACTCGGACCATTCTGATGTCAAGGTGCAGAGGAGAAAAATGTTAGCAGACATAAATCTTCAACACACAAATAACCAATCTTAAAGTATTGAGTATTTGTGTGTTACATGGATACAAGCTCAGCCACAGATGGATACTGCACACTAAACTAAAAAGAGTGCACGACTTTACCTCAAAACTAATATAGATGTTTAAGAAAATAGACCATTTTATGATTATTAGGTATACAATCAGAAAAAAAAAAAAGTGAAATCAATTTCACGAGCAGATCGGAAACTTTAAGGTTTTAAAGCAGCCAATAGTTCCAAAATGTTTCAGTCCCATATAGATGAAGTGGAAAAATTCGGTATTTCTTGTTTGAGATTAGTTTTGATCGCCAAGATTTTTTCGAGGCATGAGTCTCACCTCTTTCTCTGTGTCTCTGGAGATACAGGACCACTGGTTCTCTTGAACACTGTAAGCCCAGAAGTCAGCCAGATCCTGTGTGCCATCCCAGCCCCCAAACAGGTACACGGTCTCTGCAGGTAACAAACAACAGCAATGTTTAACAAATTACTCCTTACACGCAAAATAAAAAAACGCTTCTTTTTCACAACGCACTGCTTGCAGCTAATTAGCTTCAAGCTGTCAACATAAGCCGTCACACACACTTAAGTGACACTCAGTGAGTGCGAACGACCACCTTCAGGTTATGCTTTAGTAGAGCTTTCAAGGTAGGTTTGACATGGAATCAGGCTAAAGTGCTCAAGTGTTTACTGATATCTGAATATGAAGCGACATGTGGTTTTAACATCACAAAACTATTGTTTAGTGCCTAATTGACCAAACAAACACACAACAGAAGTTTAGCGACTAAGCTTATCAAGTGGCACAACTGTAAATTAATGGCAGGAGTTTGTTGACGAGGACAAACCTTAACATTGAGAAAACCTAGTCGCAGTGGGTTTGAGATTAAAAAAAAGCTATGATGACGTTACTGTCTCTTTTGGACTATAGTATGTTGCAGTTGGGTTTTCTATGCAAGAGCTGCTGTGATTTGTGCCCTTCAACAACACACTAAAAGGTGCTTATGAAAGCCGATGGTAAAGGCCACCACCAGAATCACTGTTGACCCCTGGTGGCTTAGAGTGCAAGTGCCTAATTAATACCCAAACAGTTTGCATAATTTAAAGCATGTTACACACCAATTACCTTTATGCTAGGAACTCATGACCATAATGCAACAGTGGTTACTATCACTGGTTTCTTTTGCGATGTGTAATCGACCTTTTTTTGCACCTGATTTAGTTCTTCGATTCTGCGAGTCTTGCCCAGGCTCTAAACTTCATTTTTACATACATTAACCTGCATAATAACATTGCACAGTGCCCACATATTTTATTGGAAACCTAATTTAAAATTAGTGAAGGAATTAAACAAAGGTTAAGAAAATGTCTTGCAGAGAGAGTGGAGTCCGTTATGTATTGTATCTCTTATTTTGCCATTGCATTAACAAAACACTGAAGCTCAGCTGCAATTTTTTTCCATCAGCAGCCTGGTACATCTGGATTTGCAGGTGTTCCAGCTCTGCAACTGAGTGTGGGCGTTTTGTGCCTTCTTGCACACAAGGATGTGAGTTACGAAAACTAATTTGTATATGATTTACATAGTCAATATGATCTATCCATCAATGGACTAAGGGCATACCACGTTAGAACATTTCTCAATGACACATTGTGTTTTGATGTAATAATCTTTACAACACATTCGTTTGGTCTTCTCCATCCCATTAATCTGCTGTAAACACATCATTGTTTGGGTCACACACAGGCCACTACAGCTCAGGCAGATGGAAGCTGTGGTTGTATTGGAGATGCGTGTAGGAGGTTGTGAGGGGAAAGAAGTTGTGGCGAAATTCCAAAAACAAATTGTGAAGCCAAAACTATTAAATTACTCGGTGGTAACGATCAACAATAGGTTGTTACGGAAAAAGGATCAATAGGAACGTTCTGTTCTCACTTGTAACCGGTGTAGGAAAACATTTTTAGTATGGATGCAGAATATTTTGTTTTGAAATTGCCATGCGCAATAGTGAAACAGCGGGACATGTGATATTAGATACGGCACATTTAGGCATATTATGTCAGCTACACAAAAAACCTCGACCACAAGCAGTTACTTTTGACATTGCCTTAACAGTAAGTCAACAAGTGTATTACATCTCAAAATGACTTCATAAAATTTATACAACACTGCGCATTAGTGTAAAATGTCCACAGTACTGTTTAAATAGAGTAACACTTGGCTGCTGTGTGTTTGTTAGACAGCTGTGTGTTTAACTTTAGTTCATGCAAAAGAGCTCACAAATAAATGGTAAAAAGGGGACCAAACATCTATCGGTGAAGATATTGAAAGATAGATGGTTTGTAAATTCAAATGTGGGTAGATTGTAAAAAGTAGCAGTGGACAGGAAAACTAAAACAAAAAAAAAAAAAAACAGGTTCCTAGACCAAGTAGCACAAGTCTTGTGTATAAATGGGAAAATCTTTTGCCTGATGAAGAAAAAAGAAAAAAAAAAAAAATTTAACACAGCTTTCTGACCACTCTCACAAAATAAGAAAACAGTTCGGAACGGAGGTTTAATGGAGTGGCAAAAATAAATAAAAAGAAAACTATCAAAATTATAGTAAAAGGAAGGAAAGAAAAACTGCATAGCACAAGAGCTTGTGTATGTGTCATAATTCTGTTATAGCATTTATTAGTGAGTTCACTGCTCACAAAAGCAACAGGATGAACGCAGACGTATATGGAAGCATTCTGTACGCAATTCCAGTTGCTGAACTAGCAGTGCAACAAAGAGCAACCGTTGTTGTCTAAACTAAAACTGGGCACTCGAACACAAAACACTACAGCCAACTACTGACTCGCACATAAATTATTTGTCCGAGTCAGAGGAAATAACTCTCTATACCAGCAGGTGGCATAAGTCCGTATTCAGAAGACAGGGCTTGAGATATTACATTGTTTACATTTAGTAAGCAATACCGATAACTGATAACGCCTGAGCTTATTGATACTACAGTCTTCATTCATTTAGCCCCGGGGTTTGTTTAATACCAGGTTTCAGTACTCATTTCTAGTAAACACAAACAAAGCAGGCTTTAGTTTCTCAGATGGTCAGCAGGGAAAAACACCACCAGCAACACTGTCAAACAACAATAGTTGTGGTTCTGTCAAAACAAAAGTGGTGATTTATGTGCTGCTGGAAGGGACATAACCTCAAGAGTTTTCCTGTGGAGAAGAGGGGTTAATTTGATTACACAGTAATAGTTCTTTGATTTGTGAGTCTGTGTGGGAGGATGTGAGTCATAGCATCAGTTAAACAGCCAAGCCATAACACTGGCTGCGTGGGTCTCACCAGTCTGGATGTCAATGACCATTTGATGTCCTCCCCGCATCCCAGGCCTGTTGGCGTCGCCATCGCCTGTAAAAAGGAAAAGAAAGAGGGGACAAGGACAGCGTATGAACGTGGGAGATGAGAAATGACGCAGAAGAGGACAGAGTATAATGTAGGATGGGTGGAACAAAAGGAGTAAAAGGGAGAGAGGGTGGCAAAAAAAGAAAAAAAAGCAGCAGGGGTTTAGCTACAAGGCCGCAAAGCTTTAAGTGTACTGAAATGTTTAACAGACAGATTGGGAAGATTTCCCATTAGAATAGATCGTCTCACTGTTCATGTCGTCTCGGTTGATTTCTTGGGCGCTTGTACCTTTGTTGCATTTTGGGATGATCTGACTCCACCTGGGCTTGTACTCCTGCTGGCTGATATACTGGTTAAACAAACCGTCTAGCAAAGAGAGAAGAGGATCAAATATGGCAAAAAAAAATAACCCTTAATACCAGCAGAAACAGGAATTAGAGGATTTCACTGGTGAACATTTCAAACGTGCAAACGTTATGCTGTTGTGCGAGGCCAGGTACAGTACCTCTCACGGCTTTGTCTATGAGCTCTTCACAGGCATCAAAGTCTCCTTGCAGAACCAGCCTGTCATGCAGGTGTGTCAGCATGGGATGCTCAAGTGCTATTCGAGTCTTCTTCTGCAGCGACTCGAAGGCTTCTGTGTAGTTATGCTGCCGGAAGTGCTTGAGGCAAAGGCGAATGGCTTCCTGTTCTCTATACTGCAAGAGCACAAAGGGAGAGAAAAGCGATACAGGGTCAAATTTATTCACAATCACAACCTCCTACTGCACATGACATGTTTGGACGGTACCATTTAAAGCTAGTTTCGTTCAGAAACATGAAGCAAAATTTCACCAAATACTAGGTCAGCATTGTAGTTTTATTCACTTATTTACTCTTTATTAAGTGTATCCTAATCCAAGTCATCATTTTGGTAATTTTTTGGTTGTTGATGGTGCTAAAGGATAATAATTCTGTTGTACTGCAAGCTGCACTGCTTACCTTGCTATACCAGTTAAGGCAGGGCTGCACTACATCGGGATCTTCAATACCATGCAGCTCAATGTACCAGATGCTAAAGTTAAAACTAGGACCCCAAGACATAAGAGGCACTGACACACACAGAGACAGTTAAAACAGAGAATGAGAACAGTGTAAAACTTAAATGTTCGTGTAATACACAGCTTGCACCCACTTATCTTACCGATTTTGACAAATCTGCAGGGAAACATCTGCTCATCTATCTTGTGCTTTAAGGTAAATGTTTCCTTGTTGTAGTCATTCTTAAGGCCACTGACAGAGAAAGAAAGAGAAAAAAAAAGAAGGATGAACCAACATTGTAAAACCAATTACATTTGCAGACCAAGATGCCAAATGTATCCAAATATGCTGGTCCATTTGAGATAATGTCCACCAATTCTGGCAAGTTACCAAACTTCATTTGTCTGTCAGGATGCTGGCAGCTATGACCTGTCTCCTTCTTTAACAAACAAGCCGTCTGGTAACGCCGTCAAACTGGATGAATTAATGCTTGGCGTGATTACCGACTTAACCTTCCTGCACTGAAAGAAGGTTGTTCATGGACACTGCTCTAGTATCTCTGGATATTAAGAGAAATTACATTAATACTGATTACATTTAGCCGTGTTCATACAATATGTGCAGTACAAACTTTGAATGTTTTCTGACTATTCTAATCAAAGCTCCAGGACACCAAAAAATACTACTGGGGACAGCTGCAGTTGACTTTTAACATTAATCCTGGAATTCACTTATTTCTTGTGACACTAGCGCAAATTATGTCCAACTAAGAATAATTAACGTTTTATCCTTAGACCTGTGTTCAATTATCCCCTTTTTTTATAATTGAACTTTCAATTTTTAATTCAGCTACATCTTCTGGTCTCAGTGTAGATCTACTTAGTTCATAGTTCACATTTTCTTCTAAAACCTGTAATGAAAATCGGAGCTGTGCATCTACATCAAGAACATGCCCACTCGTTTACCTTTAATCCACCCGACAATTTAGGACAGAGCAGTGGGCTTCACGCATGAGCTCACGCACATAATACGGACATTATCCTTTGAGCCCTCTGGTCCGAAATCCAGATAATGTCGGGAGCATTTCACTGGGACATGTGCATTCACACATACACACGCTTAATGACAAAGTCAGGATAATGTCAGAATTCCAGTGTACGCCTGCAAGAGGCTCAAGTAATGAATAAATCTAGATTTACAACATTACATGTGAAGTGGAGTGATTCTGTTTTTTAATTTTAATACCCAAAAGCTTCCTCGTGATTGCTATAATGAAAAAGAAAAGAGTTTCGATTTTGTGTTTCATAAGCATCTCACCTGGACAAAAGCTCTGTCATGTTCTCTTCACTCATCCCACCAAACAATTTAAACTTCTTCAGGTTGCAAACGTGAGTCTTTTCATACTTCCCAAAGGTAATGCTCTGAACAATTGCCGGCCTTTCCAATTTCAATATTAAAAACTGAAGGGAACAAAAAGAGAGAGAAAGAGGTGTTGTTAGTATGGGTGGAGGACTGCAGAAATTGCCTGTATTTATGGCAGACCTGCACTTGTGAAAAGATTTGCTCATTACCTGATCAGCTAAAGTGGGAGTCAATTTACTCAGTCAGGTAAGTGGCATTTCAGTCTTTGAGCTCCATGTGCATGTCACTAACACTCTAACTAAGTGAGGGCTTTGGATGGCACAGGTAATCACTGGTAACCATTAGGCCAGATCGAGTGGAAACCAGAGGCAGGAACGCTGATTAAATGTGCGACTGGAAAGCAGGCGTTTCACAAACCACAAGGACCAATTTGTCCCCCCCCCCCCCCCAACATCCACTCAAAAGATGTGGGAATTCAATGCAGGATTAAAGTAAGAAAATTCATGGGCCTTTCCACAAGAACTTCACTTCAAACCTTAAGGATCAACAAATACAAAAGCAGGTCCACCTATTTCTGACTCCCTTTGACCTTGCTTTTTGCCAGAGTTGGTCACGAGTCAATGTCCGATAAAATGACTTCATCCTCCCGTCAAGCTTTTTCAGTGACTCATGTTCAAGGGCATCATTTACAGATTCTTGCTTGTGCTTTGCTCCAGTCGTTCTTATAACTGATAGATAGAAGACGAACAAACCACTCTTATTCTGAATTCCATTTGTCACACAGGCACAGATCATATTACTGTACTGCTATTAATAATGTGCCAACACGGGAGCTTTTACAATGAACAATGCGATATATGAGCTGTTTTAATAGATCATGACTTTTTACTTTGTGTGAACATGTCTCCTTTTAAAGCTTGTTCTTTTACACTTGCCCCACCTAAGCATTCTTCCATTTCCAACACTGATTTCAAGTGAACTTAACTTCTGCCTCTCAGTCAAGACTTTAACATAGTATTTTGGCTCATTTAAGTTGACATGGTTTTCTAAAGCAAAATCTGACATAGTAAGAAACTTTGTTAAACCAGAAATGAGTTTGTTTGGTGTTTAAGAAACCAAAGAAGTTCTGATAAGTAAAATGAAGAAGAAATATTTAAGATTCTGAACCCGTAATAGGTCAGAAATTTGTTTGTCATGAGACAAACACATTCAGATGACATTCTGATTTGACCGACTCCACACGAACGTATGCATTAAATCAACCTGTAGTCACCATTTACTGGTTATAAATATGGCTTTGCCTCAGGTTTTCAACATTCCGGGTTTCTTATCACTGTGATTATTGGAAGCATCGAATCAAAAGCATCAGAGGTCCGGCTATTCTAACCAAAGAGATGCTAGTGCAGGGCTGCCTAACATACTTTGGTTTATTCAAGCATGATCAGGCGAATAAAGTCGCATACATTTGCCTTCAATGAAACCCTCCAAAACAAAACTCAAATGATCACATAATGCACCGAAAAATATTTAATTGACTCAAGATTGCAACTAAGACCTGAGAATCCAAGTCAATCGACTGAACTATTACATAGCTGGCTTATTTATTAACCAATTGAGTTTCTGGAAATTAAAACTGACTCTATAACAGTAGCTTAAAGGTTTAATTAATTAAATTCTGGCCTCATGCACAATCTTGAGAAAAGATTAAGAATAGGAATACATACAGCTGTTCACTGATGTAGACTTAAGAACTGCAAAGGTGGACATCAATTTTGGCCATAATTGTCATAACTTAATGGGCTAAGACATTTGGCCTTTCATCTCATAAATTTTCAAATGGTACACAGACGCCTTGTCTGGGGAATAGAACTTATACTTTGGAGAAAGAAATCGTACTCTGCATACTTTGATAAACAGAAAATGCACAGCTGCTTAGCAAAATGCATACAGGCTAGCAGGTCTGTGATTATTAATTCATAATTTTAGCAGAACCAATATCAGAATTTTTGAAAAAATGACTGGCAAATACCTGCTTATTAAATAAGGCAATCTGTTGTGCGAAGGTGATTAAGGTCAACTTTCAAATCATCTATTGCTCTTGCTACTTGAAGTTGTGCAGCCAAACGGTACCAATAAACTGCTTTACCAGATATAAACATCAGGAGGATTTTGACACTAGCATGCTCAAGTTGGCTGAATGGTTAACCATTGTTTTGAAATGCTTCATTTCCTCTTGCTTCACAAGACAATCTTTCACATTTAACATCAAACTCAGGCTCCATGCCACAGCACTGCAGGAGTCACTGAGTTCAACAGAAAGAGAAACAACCTTTTCGTCATACAAATGAATACAGTTCAGGCTGCCTTTTTTGATGCACATTGATCGGGGTGGGGCAGGGAGTAACAAGGAAAGCAGTCGGACACTTGAAGGATTATTAAAAGACTAACAAATTGATTTTTTTCTTTTATCTTATACAGTTAGTTTCACTCAGAAGATACCTGTAGTTGTTGTTGCTGTCAGTTCTTGTTTTGCACGTTACTTTCCATTTAGGCTACTTGTTGTTTTTCATTTATAAAAAAAAATAAAGGCCTTTTTGTTTATTTGAATATGGAAGTGCAATGCACGGTGCATTGCTAAAAAAGCTGCCATTCCCTGATTTGTTAACCGCACATTATCCGGCAAGGCACTGCCACGGCCAATCATGTTTTCTTTTTCGAAGCCTGGGAATGGAGAAGGTTACTGCAGCTAGCACTCTCCCCTTTAATGTGTACCTGACATAGTTTTGACATTCAAATGTAGGTGGGTTTAGAGATGGTGACTAAATTGACATGCATCTTATTAGTCTGCTCACAATTGGCTTTCTCAAGTAAACTGAAAAGATGTCTGTTCTCATAAATGAGGGTAGGGGATTAGAGAAACCTGATTTCACCAAGTAGATTTCTCCTGGAGAACATTTTCCTTTTGGTTAAAAATTGCATTTGTAGACAAAGATGCCACTTCCATCCATATGCTTGTCCATTTTAATTAATGGTCCGACTCTGGCAAGTTACCAATCTTTATTTGTCTGGAGGAGGCTGGCAGGTGTGATCTGTCCCCCATTTAACAAACAGGCCTTCAGGGGACATCATCAAAGTGGATGAATTAATGCTTGGTGTGAATCACCAACTACAGACATAACTTCCTGTCATGTTTACATGTAACCAGGTTCAAATCAGCTTTTTACAAGTGTGCATGTGCATAACAAATGGCTGCAGACAGGGAAAATTGTGGAGTAGATTTGCTGAATTTAAAGGACATTAAATAGAACAATGGCCCTTGTCCTTAAAGTAAGTCCACCAAATGTCCTGGTAAAACTATAGCTGAGACAAAGTGGCCTATAATGGGATTTATACTCCCTGCAGAAGGTGGAGCAGTAAACCTACCTCCACCACAATTATATCACGGTAGTCAGTGCAAGGGCCCAGGTGCATGCCGATGATTTATTGAAACTGCCCTTTGGTTGCATTTTTGTTGGTCGGTGGAAACACCGTCCCAACTACTTACATCTTTGTTTACCTCTAACATCCCCTCTTAATCAGATAACCATTATGTTTTGAAAACCAAAACAACATAATATATTTTACTCACTGTACTGAACAAGCGCTGTAAAATATTAAGGGGTAGGGTGACGCAATCAATTACGTAAACAGATCAATTTACGTAACATGCATGGACGTGTCACAAGTTGGAAGTAACATGGCTGTGTCTAGTGAGAGCATAGAGTTCACTGATGAGCAGGAGAAAAAAAATCAACCGCAATCATCTAAAGTATGACTGTATTATTTTGCAGTTGATTTGCTAAATGTAGACTGCATCACATTTATTTAACTTTATATTAGTGTGTAAAACAAATATAACCAATTACTTATTTTTTAGTTCTGGTCATGTTTGTTTAAAGAGAAGATGACTGAATAAAATATTGAAGTATAAATGATTGATGAATTGAAATTTTTGTTTTTAGTAAATGATTGTTACATTAATTGAAAAATAAAAAAGACCTTAATGTGATAAAATAATCTACAGACTAATTGATTCATTATTAAAAAAAATAATAATAAATAGATTATAGAAAGCATTGAACTGATATGCTGCATGTATAATGGACATACAGTCTCCAGTTACTCTGAATCAGCAGGTTAACTGCACTGACAGTCTGCTTTAACTCTTCAGCTATTTCACTCATCTCTTTAGTCTTTGTAGCACTGACATTAAGAGAAAAATTAAATCTTGTGAAGAACCCGGGAAAACGAGGGAACATCAGCACATCTCAATCTTCTCCTCATTAAAAGGGTATCTGGGAATATATTTTTGCCTGCATGTCTCACTGCACAGACACCAATGATGTTGCATGAGGGGCAAGTCATGAAGATGCACATGGTGTGGGCAGCAGTGGACCTACCTGCGGAGGGTAGTTGCTCTCAGAGGACCACCTAGAAGACTGATCGTTGGGTTTATCCACCAAGATGTTTCTGAAAAAGCAAAGAGACACACAGAGAGAATGACAGAGTTTATTAAGGTGTTGTACATCACAGCAGCAACAGACCACGTCACATTACAATTATGACACAGGTATCACAATTAGTCAAACTGCAAACTAAACAGCATGAATAGACAAACTCGGACTTAACACCACGACTTCTTGCGCAGTCCATTTCAATTGTTCCTGCAGATGCCACGGCTCATATATCAATCTATAAATTCAGCGAGCTAGCATACTGTTGCTAACGTTACCGAGCTAATGCTATGCAGCAACAGGCGAATGCTAACTAGGATTGACTTCACTTCAAATAAACATTAACGAGTGGTGTTGTGTGTGTGAATTTGGGTTTTTGATAGCGGTTCCACGTTGCCAGTGCATCAGCGTATTACCGTAAACCTGACTGCTTTTGTTGCTAAAGAAGAAATATTCGGATAGATAACACCGGCTAACGCTAGTTAGCGTTACCTAATAGCTCTGGGCTCCAGGTAGCCAACATGGTCGTTAGCTGTTGACGTACTAGGACACCGGGCTGCACATTGATGATATTAATTGTAGAATATAATACGATTTAGACAACTCAAGATGTGATTATGGTGAGTTTGCTTAACGTGTTAGCGTGTTGATCCAATACAAGTTCATGTCAACAGAAGTGAATGTAACTTATCGTTAACGTAAACAAAGAAGCCAGACGGGCAGACAGTGCAGATTAAACACTCTCACTCCCACTGGATGATTAAATTAAAGCTGGAAAATAATTGTAAGGTTCACAATTTTCTTAGCAATACGTTATTGGCCAAAAACCACAGGCGACTACGTAACTTTATCCAAAGCTCCAAAGCCACAAAGCTAACGCTAGCAGGCTCGGATCGCGGACGAGCTAACGCTATAAGGTTGATCGGGCCGGCTGAGAAACACTGGGTGCACTGTGGGGATAAAAGGGCACATGTACCCACAAAACCGAACGCGTACACGGGGGGCGGATGTTGTGTGCACTACTCACTCTGGTAAATATGTAGAGGAGTAGGAGCTCCACTTAAAAACGCTGAAAGTGAGTACTCTGCTCTCAAGAACCACAGCCATCTTGGTGCAGGAAAAAAAAACAAGCAGCGGGAAGCTAACGCGGAGCAAGCGGTGACAGCCTTAAAGAGACAGTGCGCCCTTTTCCGTTTGGCTTTAAACACGGCGTCTAATAATTTAAAAAAAAAAAAAAAATAGCATTTCCAAAAAGAAAATCGGCGCTGAAAGGATTTTCCGAGCAATGCTGAAAAAGGCTGAACAGAAACTTAAAATAAAAATGTCAAATAGCCACAAAGGTGTCCAGAGGGTGCAAAGTGCATAAATAGAGTATAAATGACATGTCAGAGTAAAAGATCCTGGATTCAAATATTTTTACTAAAAAGAAGAGTTCTTGAATAAAATCATGCCATAAAATGTTCACCATATCAAAAGAAAGTTGAGAAGAATGTAAACAAATGTCCGAAGAGGGCACAATTGTTGAAATAAGATATAAAATTAGAATAACTTATACTGTAAATGTAATAATAATATTAATAATAATAATAATAATCTTGGACTACAGTTTGTCCCTGATATATCATTATGCATTTTTGAAGGTTGGTGATGTAATATTCATGCTTTTCCGGAAGCAGCTATTTGGGATTATCCACACACTTCACTGCTACATTTCCAGAACTTGTTGAGCCCTGCTCCAAAAATTAATTACATGGACCTGTCAACCTTATACACTGATATATTCCCAAGACCCCGGAGTTGGGCCCCCTGATCTCTGGGTTTTTTTCACCTGTTCAGTAATTCATATGTACTCTAACTGTGGAGTACTGGTTGATGGGGGTCATTGAAGAGGCCAAAAGGCTGCAAAACAAATCAAATCATTAAAAATAAGGGGAGGGGGTGCAGGTAGTCATACTCTGAACAGTATCATATTGTTAGCAAAACAAAGAAGAGAAAATCCACTTTAAGGTGAGAACTTCTACTGTAACAATCACATCCACTCATTGATTCTACAACAAAAACACAATATAATGTTCAACAAGAGGTGATAAAATGTCTCGGCCAAGGGTAATGTAGGACATAATCAAAAACTCACATTTGTCTAAAGTGGTTATAGTAATGTGCAGTAATTCTTGTTTTGTCAAGTCCTGCTCCATCCTATCCTATCAATCTCAATCTTTTCTTGCATTTTCTTGTCATTAGGTCATTTTTAGAATTAGATCCTTTGCACTATATACAGTTATTATTGTTGGACTGAAGGAGGCAGGTTTATTAGACACTGCAGCAATTCATCTCTGAAATGGGGAAAGCTCAGTTGTCCCAGTGCTATTGTGGAAATGCCTTTAAGAGTAATCTTAGTGTTTCATCATGTGGAGTCACTAATAGTTTACAGCATAGATGAATCATCAGGTGAGTAATGTGGTGATCATGGCTTTATTCCACTTAACTGAACCTTTTATGCTGCAACTTACTGTAGAGTGACACAGTTCTTTCTCTATTCCACTAGTAGCTAATTTAACCCTAAATACTTCAGCATTAATCTTGCAGCTTTTTTCAGGAGTCCCATCTTCAGTTAATACAGTAAAAAGCCTCCACCATGCTCCATAGAGGACGTGGTAGCTTCGGGTCATCAGCAGTTCCTTCCCCTTTTCCGAACTCGTGTTGTACAAGTTGATCGTTTCTTATCTATCTATGGAGAGTTGTTCTCATGGTTGTTGTTGAGAACAGTGCAGGCTGTTAACTTTTTTGTCAAAGTCTAATCTGGTCTTCTTGTTTTTGAGACAGGCCAATGGTTAAGAATATTGTTGTAAACTGTCTGCATCTACGTGGTCTGTACTGCTCCCCTGGAGGCTCTGTTCTCCATCTGTCTGATTGTTGATTTTTCTTCACAAGAGAAAGCCTTTTTCTGTCATCCCCCACAGTTGTTTTACGTGGTCTTCGGTGCTTTTGATGTTCCTGAGCTCACCAGTGCATTCTGTCTTCTTAAAAAATGCACCAAATAGTTGAATGCATCACACCCAGTGTTTTGTTCCGGCTTTGTTTTAGTTTTTCAGCCCATGATATCTTTATTCAGCCTGAGCTACGATGTTTTTAACGTCATATTGACTACAATTCAAATGCCACATTTGAAATCAACATTTGACCTTTTATCTGTTTATGTGTAAAGGATCTACATTAGAAAAAACATATCTGGCTAAAAAAGTATTCCGCAATTCAGCTATTTTCAGATATTATTGTGCCCCTGATATTTGAGATCTATGTATAGAAAAGGGTTGCAATTACTATAATATTGACAAAACCCTTTAATTGAAGTTAACAGGCTACACTTAAAACACATTAGCATGTAGATGACACATTGACGTATGAAGTCCAAATTATAGAGGAGTGTGTCATTGGTCAAACACTTATGAACCCCACTTTGTTTTTGGTTTTACTGGAATGTTAAATGATATGAATACATGTCAAAACTAAAGGTCAAAGGTCATTGTTAGACCAGCATTTATTAGTTCATAATATTATTATATAAAACACGTCATATTATTGTTTAAATCAAAACCAACAGGTGGTGTTAAGGTTGTGGCTGACTGGTGTAAATAAAAATTCGACAATTCTTATTGTCAGTTAGCACATATACATATAGCACATACATGTTACAATTAAATTCTTTCTCTGAATTTTACCCCCCATTGGGGAAGCAGTGGGCAACCACAGGGCAGGGGGGAGCTAGCGCTGAGTGTTTCACTGAGGGACACACCTGGTGGGTAGGCTGGCATTTGATCCAACAACTTCTGCATCCCATCCTGCTGCTCCACCTATGGAGCTACCAGGCCACCCAACTGATTGGTTCTTAACCTTGGACACAGTGGTTGGGGAAAAAAAATTATTATAAGGGAGACGCTGTTCTAGAGCTGTTGCACATACTACATTTGATTGTGATATCATTGAAAGCTTCAAATCATGTGAGATTGTTCTGTTAGTTTTAAAGTAAATTAGAAGTAAACTAACTTTCATGTAGTGAAAGAGGACATGACGTTAGTTTGTGTGAGAGAAGAGGATGCAGAGGACAGAGTTAAATGGAGGCACATGATTCGCTGTGGCGACCCCTGAAACGGAACAGCCGAAAGGAAAAGAAGTTCTAGAGCCGTTGCACATACTACATGTGATTGCGATATCATTGAAAGCTTCAAATCATGTGAGATTGTTCTGTTAGTTATAAAGTAAATTGCAGTTTTTAGCTACTGCAAAACTGTCTACGACACTTTGACCGACTTTCTTGTATGACAAACATCTTGAATATTATCTGTGCTATTTGTAGACTTAAAGGTCTGTGTGTGTGATATACTAACAGTGTTTTCAGTGGGTTTCGGGGAACCTTTTAGCCGGCAGTGTCACTTTTTTTATGAACAGATAGCACAAATCGGTAGGCAGAGACGGTGGAGACTTGTCTTTTGTGGTGAGAGTTGTAATCCATTCTAATTCACTCAACGGGGGGTGGACGAGCCTCAGAGAGCCATGGACCTCTGGTATGTTCACACGGTCCTGACTGCCAGCGAGACCCTTTGTCACACGATTCTATTATTTACTCTACGGGTTGCACTGGACTGAGATCTCTAAAGGTTTTTATGTTTCAGACATTTTCAGGAAAATGTCTCTACTACTATCAAAACTATTCAAAAATTATTATTATTATTTTTTTTTGAAGCAGTGCATTTAAAGAAAACGGCCGTATGCAAAGCATAAAGATATAACAATACACTAAAATGAAAACTTTTAAAATAAGTACTAGGAGTGAAGATACGACAAAGAGGATAGAGTGTGAAATCAACATGTAGCTGTGCAGCTAGCTTTACTTTGGATGTGATATTTTTGTGTGTACTTGGTGAAAAGTGTTAGTTTCTGATGAATCATCTGTAAGTGGACCTCTTCCAGACTGGACTTCGTGAAGTGAATTATAATGGTGTTTCTTGTAAGAGTTTGGCAGAGCCTTATTTTCACTCATTGCAAATGAAAAAGCACTGGTTACATTTAATTGGTATGAATTTAACCCCATAACTAAAACTAAAAACGGTTGTATTACTGAGTAACACTGGCAAGTGTGATTACATCCCTTAATGTTCATCTGAACATGATTTTTTCCGATTCCGATTTGATTAGTTCCGATAATATCACGTTATGAAGACATTGGTTCTGCATTACCCAAGGACCCTGGTAATTAGCACCAGTTACCCATCTGAAAGGCAAAATAGTGCTCTGAGCATCATGTTCTTTGATTTCTCCGGTGCTTTTGCACACAACCCATTGTCAGTAAACGTTCTGGTGATACCAGAAATCATGCAGGAATCAAGATCCCAGTCCCTCCCATGATCCGGGAGAGGAGGTACAGATTGTGGACTCATTCGGGCATCTCAGGGTTCAGATGAACAAAAAAACTGGACTGGCCATGCAATATAGATGCAAAACTTAGTAGTACAAATACAACTACATGGTTTAATGGCAGCAACATGTCTCCAAAATCTTGGAACGGGATCAACAAAAGACTAGAAAAGATGTGTGATACCTAAACAATATATCTCACAACAAATTAGGTTTTGTTTATTTCAACAACTCACTGTAAAAGCCCATTCTGCACATATTACCACAGCATGGCTCAGTAGTAAAAGAGTCTGGGTGCTAAACTGGCCTGTCTGCAGTGGGCTCACGTGGCCAGCTAATAGCTACTTTCTAACAAACTACATAGATTCTAAGCAGTAAGCAATGCGTTTAAAAAGGTAATATACTGTTATTATATGTATTTAAACCCAGATATGAACAGAATGTGAAAGTTAAAATGAGGAAAACTCCACTGGCATGATAAGATACAGAGGAAGACTGTGGTCAAACAAAGGCTATGAGAGGATCCTAACAGTCCTTTGGACTCTCTCTCTCTCTCTCTCTCTCTCTCTCTCTCTCTCTCTGTGTGATCTGAGATCTGTGTTTCCCAAAGCTGTTAGTCACCCAGTGATGATGTCATACACATTGTGACTTTAATGAGAGAAAGAAATGTGACTGGAAAGGAAGCGTCATCAGACTTCTCATCATCACTACAGTGAGTACCAGTACCCAGTGTTATCATCACTTTCATCGTGATTATCAGTATCAGTGCCGTCACTGTTATAATCTTCTTCATTACTATCATCAGTACCAGTACCACCACTGCCATCATCATTTCCATCACAATCGTTAATACCAATATCCAGTGTTATCATTATCTTCATCATGATCATCAGTGCAAATACCACTGTTTTCATCATCTTTATCAGTATCACAAGTACTATTACCACAGCTGTTTTCATCTTCATTACTATCATCTGTAGGACCACCACTACTATCATCATCTTCCTCAGTATCACCAGTACTAGTACCACAGCTGTTTTCATCTTCATTACTATCATTAGTACAGGTACCACCACTACTAGTATCATCACCGTCATGATTGTTAGTACCAGTAGTATCCAGTGCTATCAAAATCTTAATCTTGATCATAAGTACCAATACCACAGTTTTATCATGTTTATCAGTATCACCAGAACTAGTACCACAGCTGTTATTATCATTAGCACCGGTATCACCACTACCATCTTCATCATCATAACGCCACTGTTGGCATCATCTTCATCATTCGGTAAAAACACAGTAAACCAGTGTCAGAGACTTTCTGTCTGCTGCGCTACTTTCGTAAAGGACGCAGCTTATTTCTCCGGGACGCGCACCGGGCGCTGTGAGCGCGCACAAAACGCCATCACGTGGGAGGTCCCTTTAAGTTTCCACTGACAGAGGCCTGAGCGTGTCACATGGACATGATATAATGAAAAGGCAGGAACAGAGATCCGGAGTGCGGTGAGCTCCTTGCTCATAGAGCAGGGGGCTGAAACCCTACCCAGTCGTCTGCGGACGGTCAGCAGTCCTGCAGGGGAGAGGACACGGAGAGGCCGGGCCGAGCCAAGCCGATTCCGACCGGGGCGGGCCGAGTCGGAGTCGCTGCGCTTTATCGGACAGGACAGTTGCACCTGCCAGCTATGACACGCATTTGAAAAGCGGAGGAAAATGTCGCCAGGTCCCGGAGCAGAAGAGGAGCCCCCGTTTCACCGTGAGTGAAGTTCTTTCTCATAGCTCGGCTGAGGTAGAATCGGCTCCGTGTTGATAGCGCAGGTGCGTTTGCGCCTGTGTGTTGTTCCTGGTAGCTTCCTATATTCTAGTGAGGGTCCGCATCTCTCGGCTACCGGGAAAAGTGTGTTTGTTGGAAAAAGCGCAGCATTTTTGCTGGCGAGAGTTTGATCTGGTGCCATGTGCGTATAGTCGCCAGTGTCCGCATTCCAGGTGCTGTTGCGCACATAGAAATTGAATTTGAAGTAAACAAGTGGGAATAAGGCCTCGGCCCGGAGCTTGAAAAAAACAAAAAAAAACAAAACAGTTTGTTCACCACCGAGCTCCAGGCTTGACTGAAAACATCCCGCCCTCAGCCTGGAAGTCTGTGAGTCCACAAGTCAGAAACAAGTGAAGCTGTGGGCGACTTTTGTATGACATCTGTAGCAGCTGTACACAAGACTGAGCACAAACTGTTTACATTCGAATTGCATCTTTTTAGACAAATGTGTTCAAAGTAAAGTGCCGTTCAGCTTCCTCGGTGATGAGCGGCTGAAGATGTGGAAACATTGCCTGCGCGTCACACGTCAGTATGTTTGGAGTGTGTAGCCTTTGATGAAGCCATAAAGCACGTCGCAAGCTCTTCTCCACTTAATCTTCTTTCTAAAGATGACCACACTTTACACATTCGTACTTTATTAAATGATGCATTGATAGTTATTAAAGTTTTTTTTAATGTTTCGTTTTATGGATTTGAAAGTGATTTGGAATGAACTTTCGCTCAGTAAGGAATGACTTGAATGTGTGGGACAGGGTGCATGATTTTGATATTTAAAAGGAAGCCGGAAACAAGCGCAGGACGTCATCATAACAAAAGCGCCATGGCCCAAAATGTCGAATAAAAATGAATCAAGTGGGAAAAAAAAAAAAAAAGCTTGAAGGGATTAACCGGAGGACACGGTGGCGACGTGTTTTAAGCTTAAGGGATTCATTTTAATGAACAAATCTGGCACCTTGTCGGCACCTGGGTGTGTGTGTGTTTTCTCACAAACATTGTTCAATAAAGCCACGCACTTTTTTCATGCGGGTTGTTTTGGAAATGAGCCTGTGAGCACTTCCATGTTTCAATAGAAGGAGAACAAGAAAACCAGCCTCTGCTGCTACTGCACACACACACACACACACACACACACACACACACACACTGGTCTACATTTTGCTGATTCATAACAGGACACATCTGTGTGTGTGTGTGTGTGTGTGTGTGTGTGTGTGTCACACAGTTCAAACTGCGTCTAATTTTGGCCACAGAATAAAGCAGAGGGGGAAATAATTGACTGGGGCTCTTCCGGAATGCTTACCAGCAGCGACGGCTGACTCTCAAGACTGGGCCAACTGGGGGGAAACAGCAGTTCATGTAAAAGACATATTAGAGTCTGACTAATCAACAGTAACTTTTCCAACACTCTGTACCTGCTTGGGAACTAAAGAGACCCGTACTTTCATTTTGAAAGCAACATATCCACATTGTTGCTGGATATTGGAGTTTAGCTGTTAAAGAGTTCAGGGCCTTTTTTTTTTGGTCATATTCACCTCCTAATGCTCCCAGTATTTTTAGTGGGTGACAGGTCTGGAACTGCAGACAGGTTTGTTTAGCACCCAGACTTACTCCTAAGCTTTGCTGCTGTTATACGTGCAATTGTGTAGCAGAATTTAGAATTTTGTCTCCTCGGACTGCAGGACAGTTTTGAGCTTTTGAGCAGTGATGCTGGATCTTTTTGTATTTGCGGATGCAGCAACACTGACGGTGGTTTTCACAAGTGTTCCGGAAAACAACCATTCAACACTAGTGTTGGGCCTTGTCTCTTGCATACTGAAATTTCTATGGATTCTCAACATTTTTTATTGTACCATACATGATAGTATGGAAACAATTTGCAATTATATACAGAGAAACGTTATTCTCAAGGTGTTGAATACTTCTGAAAGACTCAGCTTCTGTGCAAGGCTCTTTTTATACTCAAGCATAGCACGGACCTGCTGCCAATTAACCTCATTAGGTTTTAAGCATTACATGGCTTTTCCAGTCTTTTGTTGACTCGTCCTAGTTTTTTTTTGAGACATGACGCTGGCATCAAATTAAAAAAAAAAAAAAAACCCAAACCATTTCTCCGTATCAACAGTTGATATGTTGTATTTGTACTATTGAACAATTATTTGCTTTGTATTTACATTTTACACAGCATCCAAACTTTTCTGCAAATAGGGTTTGTACTTTGTTATGAAAAACTCACAATAATACTACGAACCTAAAATCCTAATGCTTAGCATATTACATAGTCTAAAGTTTCAGCCTCCGTCTGATAGGTCAACAGTTTCGTCGTGTACGTCTATTTTGTGCATAATAATAAGGGGAAACTACGCATTCAGTTTTAGTACTTTGAAATATGTGGAATGAGCCATTAAATCCAGGACAGATATTATGTAACAGCACTACTGCGACTCTGCAACGTGCTATGAACCAATAACAAACCTGTTACGGCACTTTTTCTGCGAATGCTATTAAGAATGAGGTGAAGTTCAGGGAAACGCCAACACTGCATCGGTACTTGAATGTTTCATCGCATTGTTGGTTGCTGTTTCAGTAATAATCCAGCAGATTTGCGACTCCTGCATCTCCTCTGTATCCTCCTGTCCATCCTTGTGTGAAACAAAGAATTATACTTCATTCCCTGGTAAACAATCAACAACTGTGCCCTGACAAGCAGGGGCAGGCTACAACACAAGCTCTGCTGTCCTCTAGCACTTACATGATAATGAAATTTGCAATAATCCTGCAGCATTAACCATTAACCAGCACAAATCCGGCCGTGTTTGGCCTTATTAGCCGACAACAAATCCATCAGCCCCTTTGAAGCGAACTTTCACAGCTCTAAGCTGTTATTTCCGCCCTTGAGAACAGCACTTGACAAATATATATATCTAGGGACAGAATTCCACCAATGTGCTTAAAGCTCGGATTAGCGACATGCTTGACATGGCTACAGTGTGTCCGAAGAGTCCAGCAGCGGCTTGTCCGTTTGTGTTCTTGTGTTCTTGTTATTTCTGTGTGTGTTTTCGTGGGTGCATGCTGAAGACAAGAGTTTCTCATCTGCGTCACAGGCTGAGCTCAGCAGATGTGTGCGCTTGTCTTAGCAATGGATCGGTTTCATTTGGATATTGGCGAGCATGTGTCATTTTCTTAGTTTCCTCCTTCAGCCTGTGTAAATTGCCGGCACATTATTTTATTTCTCCCCGTCTTTCTTTTCTAAACCTTCCTCCCTCCATTTCTCTCACGCCCTCTCTCTGACTCTCATTGCTCCTCACCAGAAAAACCTTTGTATATCCACCAGTGGAGTCTAATCTGAGTAATAAGACACATTTTTTTTAATGTGCTTTTGCTGAATAATTGAAGTAAATAGTGCGTTTTTATTTTTTTTTTCTGTTGTCTGTGCACAGCCAGCTGTGAAAGTTGTATTTCCGCTGGGTTTATGTGGTCATAATTAGCAGCTCCCATGTGACTGGGTGTGTGTGTGTGTGTGTGTGTGTGTGTGTGTGTGTCTGAATGTGTGTGTGTGTGCGTCTGTGTATCTGTGTGTGTTTGAGCTTGTATGCGAGAACACGCCTGTATGCACGGGTGTGCTTGTGTTTACATGACAGCCGACCAGGAAGGGAAGTGACGCAGGAGGTAGCGGAGACTGGAGGGGGCGGGGCGGGGGGGTGGGGGGGGGCATTACACACTGCTGCAGATACAGAGAGAGAGAGAGAGAGAGAGAAAAGAGGGAAGGGACAGGAAAACCACAGACAGATAAAAGAGTGAGGTGAGAGCAAAAACAAACTAACAAACTGTGTAATCACTTTCTTCGTTCCCGCTCTGGACTGCAGGATGGTCGCAGTGCCTCTGCCGCTCTACTGTAAACAAATGCAGTAAAAATGTCTGCGTAGGTTGGACAAGTGCACGTTTGATTATGAAATGTGTTTACCCTCCAGTCCCTATAAAAGACGTGACACAGGCTTTTTTGTTGGTCCAAAGCTTTGCTCGTCCCAGCTTGGAGCCAACATCGCTGGTTGCGATTCATGATGACCTCACCATCTCACTGCCCAGCTGCCCTCACAAACTGGAGCAGGCTCCCAACTTTCTTTGGCTGTCAGGACACTTTCATAACAGCCTTGGTAATGGACACTCCTCAAATATTTCCTCAGCTAACACTGGGCTGGCTAAGCGGTGGAAAAGAGACATGGGAAGATGGTTCTCAAAGCAGGTCACTGAAGTCCAAATGAGGCATTTGAGAGTATAAATTATTCAGGGACAGGGTGAAGGGAAATCGGCTGAAACTCAGCAAGGAGGTTTCGACGTGAACTCCTCTTGTTATGCTGACATTATTAAAACTGGACACTTCTAAGGCTCATATAAAGCATGATAGGTACTGTGTCTAACACTGTCTCTTCTTCTTTTCTTCTTGTCCTTTGGGCTGTTCCCTTTCAGGTGTCGCCACAGCGAATCATGTGCCTCCATCTAACCCTGTCCTCTGCAACCTCTTCTCTCACACCAACTAACTTCATGTCCTCCCTCACTACATCCATAAATCTCCTCTTTGGTCTTCCTCTAGACCTCCTGCCTGGCAGCTCCAACCTCAGCATCCTTCTACCGATATATTCACAGTCTCTCCTCTGAACTTGTCCAAACCACCTCAATGTCAGTATTTGGTTATTAATAGAACCTTTTCCTAATGATTTGTGTTAAGACTATCAACATCCTTTTGGTTCATCCTCTGTGGAGCATGCATGTCGTCCATGGCGCCACAGTAAAACTCGTTTCTACTAATTCTGGGGAGTCTGAAGATCAGTACGTTTCACAGTAGACGACCGCAGTAATGAGACACTGTATATGGTGATAACAAGCTCACTGGGGAAATGCAAAGGGGTTTGTGTATTTGGAGCATGATTCTGCTCAACAAACACAATTACTCTGTTAGATTATGAGATTTGTTGTTTCCAAAGGTGTCACGGGGAGGGAGCTCAGCTTATTTCGCCCTTAAGTGAGAAGTAACTATTCTCTGCGGAGCCTGAATATTTTAAGTAAGTTAGTAAGATATCATCTACTACACTACAATAAATGTTGCTTCAAGTCTGGATTCTCTTGGGAGAATGACGCTCAGCACATTTTTTGCACATGCGTAATTTGTGACTGCTGGGATTTGGGTGGAAAATTAAGATTGTGAATTGGACAGGGTTTTACCTCTGTTTAGTATGAATGTATATAACAAAATTAAACTGTGATTATAGGATTCTTATATATAGGGATGGAACTCAGCTCATTTGGCCCCTAAGTGGAAATGCAGCCTAAACCACGTAGCCTGAATATTTAAAGTTGGAAGCATTTTTCCTCCATGGTCTTTATAATTACTTCGTGTCAGGTAGTAAACTGACGTCCTGCGATTGGCTCTCTCTGCCAGCTATAGCTAAACTGCTTCAGAGAAAAACCGAATAATGATGAGCCTTCTCAACTTGCCCCTGCACTAGAGTGCATGGACGTGCTCATTGTCGCCAACGTCAGCCAAGTAAATGTTTGAATGTGCCTGGTCTGACGGTAATATTGGATGAACAGTCAGAGGGCAAGGCAAGGGGTGGCCACACAGATCAGTAGAATTTATTCACCGGGGATCATGAATATAAATCATAGCCTGGAGCCTGTCTGCTCAGAGGTGAGTGGCAGATTGCATTGTTAGGCAGACTGCAGGATGGAGGGTGAGCTGGCAGAGGGAGTCAGGCCTGGCACTACTAAGCCTCTTGGCACACAACCGGCCTGGGGAGGTGGTGAAATGAAACCTCAGCGGGGCACGGGTAATGGAGGAGAAAACTGTTCATGTCTTTATTGAAGAGGACGGGGAGGGAGGGAAGACAGAAGAAGAGAGAAGGCATCAACCAAATGATTATTTAGGGGAAGATGAGTTAACTGTACTTCTTTTTACTTTACTTTGTATGTTATTACTAGCAGAGCTACTGCACCGTAAGAAAGACCTTTAACGAAAATGTAACATTTACTGCAAACAACCCACTGTCCATATGTGCGCTGGCCAGGGCAATTAAACCATAGGATGATGAGCGAAAATGGCCTACGGGGGCGAGATAGCAACACAGAAAAGTAAAAGAAGAGAGAGTGAAGAAAAAGTGATGGACTGGGTTGCAAAGACCACAAGCTCTTGATAGTGTTTCCTCTTACAGTGCCTTCCCTCCGCACTTCTTACACACATAAACACACACTGTTTGCTTTGATTGGCGGCCAGAACAAGGTGTTCACATTGCAGAACAGGACAGAAAGAGCTCTGCCAATGCCAGAATGGAGCCTTTAAAAAAAAATGTGGTTGGTGAAGAGATGAAGATATTTTAAAAGTATGCAAGTCAACAGTTGGAGAGGAGTTAGTTGGATGGGAAGTAGGTTTAGGTGGTTGCAGACATTTTGACTGGCCAAAGTAGGAGAAGCACGTGTAAATAATGAAATGAAAAATCGCAGATTCTTATTATTGTGCAACCCTGTCTCCTATACAACTAAACTGCAAACGTGATTATGTTTAATAATTACGTAATAATTAAGTTCCGAAGCTGGTCTTTTTTTCATTAAATGAAATGGTACCTTCATTAAACCAAAGGGAACTTCCAGGACGTGGTTGGGTTGGGCGGTGGGTGTACAATACAAAGAGACAATATATAAGACTGCTTAAAAACGTAATAATTCAGCAGAAATACTTGAAAACCTTGAATTGAATAGAAGCACGTGCTTACTCAGAATGGTTTAGAAGAGGAGTGGATTAGCATCACTTTAAGGACTGTTATCAGCTGTAGTTCCCCCCAAAAAGCAGATGTGCTGACTATAGCATTTGCTATCACTGCATTGGTTGTAGAGATTTGGGGCAACGAGTGCTAAACGCTAAATAGCAGTGACCGGAGCAACCGGTCAGCCTCAGAGAGAATAACTTTTCATGCACATATCTGCATAAAAACACCCGTCGTAGGATACTTACCAAGTAAAGTGGTGACTCAGAGAGCAGGGGAACAACTTTAAATGGAAATACAACATAGATACAGTTTTTCTTTCGATGGAAAGAGACCATTTTTAACCTTTTAATAGATGTTGCACCTGCTGCCTTGTTCCAGCACTGTGTGAAAGCTACCGTATATGACTACAATATCTTAGAACTGTAAAGTTGAAGTCATAGGCAATAAGACCTGAAACTGCTCTAGTACTCAGTAATTAAAGCTGAACTATGAAACACTGGAAAACAGAAGTGACACAATCTTTCTCTTCAAGTTAATTTTATTAAATCTAAACGAACTCTAGTCAATAAATTCTTTCACCGCGGACAAACATTTTAGAGCCTTTAATATAAACCAGGAAAAGCTATTGAGCTGTGACAGAGACATGTTTGTTATTTGCATACTTGTGAGCATCCCCGATGATGATGATGATTGGAAAATAAATTTAAAAATAAATTTGATATTATCCCCCTTTGTGGTTTTAATTTGGCTGCAAAACTTGAGTTTAAAAAGCCGGCTCCAAACACAGGTACTTGAGAGGATGAAGATACATTTGGATGGATAGTTATTGAAAATGCAAAATTAGAAGGAGTTTTGTCAGAGAGCTACATGAGTTAGTGGGCTTGTAGCTCAAAGCTAAAGGTAAGTGAGGAGGAATTGGTTTAAACGGGAGAAGGTTTAAACGGAGGTTGCAGGCTGCTACAGCCCAGCAAAGTAGGGCAAAGGCACCAGGGAGTGTCACATGAACCAACACTGCTATGTTAGCCATTCTCCAGTGTCCTGTTCAGCCACAGATGGGAGGAGAGACAGTGCGTCATGTTTCCCATCCTGCATGACATCTGTGCATGACACCCTAAACCACACTGCTGCGAAGGGGAAGTTTTCGTTTCCATCAGTCCAGAGACAACACCGACCTTCTGTTTAACCACGTTAACTAGTGCTCAAGGTCAGCGAAGCCCGAACTTCCCTCCGGGCTCAGAGCCCACGCCCAGCTTTATTCGGAGGTCACAAGGGCCACATGCAGTTTGACCTGGTCCTGAGAGACATCCCAGACTGTTTACCACCCGCCATGCTCTCCTCCCCACCTCCTTAATATCACATTCCTTTACCTATTTTGCTTCCTTCTTTTCTCTATGTTTCTCCTCCTCTTGTTGTCCATTTACCACCTGGCATGCACTTACCACCTCCTCCTTCTCTCTCCCTTTTCAGCCCTCACTTTTCCTCCTCCACCTACTCTGCCTTCTCATTCTCCTCTTCCTCTTGTTATCTGTTGGGTATCTGTTACTACCACCTGCACAAATCCCCCCTTGCTCCTCTTTATCCTCCACTTCCTTCTCCTCCTCCTCCTCCTCATCCTCCTCCTACTACAGCAAAAGAAGCCATTAAGTCTGGCACACTCTTAGCACCTCCTTGTCTTCTTTCCCTGTCATCCTCCTCCTCCTCCTCCTCCTCCTCCTCCTCCTCCTCCATTCTTAGCCACCACCCTGCAAGCCCTCGGATAAATCCCCACGGCAACAGAGGACATGGTGATATAGGCAGAGTAAGAGAGAAACGTGAAGAGAAAATAGTTGTGAGGTCAAAGCATGAATCAGGAACAAAAAAAAAAAAGAAAAGAAAAAACAAACAGGCAAAAACTAAGCTCTGACAAACCTATGTGTGTCGCTGCTGCTACTGACACAACTGTGTTTTTCTTCTTCTTCTTCTTTGTTAGTACATCAATTTTCTGGTAGAGTTTCTTCGGCCTCTTCTCGGCCCTTGTCCAGGACGAGGAGGAGCGAATAGACTCTCTCCATGGCACCAGTTTCCCCAGTAACCAGAACCTAGTAGACTGACCAAACCAGTTCACTCCGCAGTGCCAGGGTTACATGGGGATAACGCAAGATCTCGGGTTCCTAAGAATTCACAAGAACAGCACACAGAAGGCTTTGTTTCTCAGAAAGCTTCTTGATGTGGTGGTGGTACTGCTGACATTGTAGTGTTTTTATGCACAAACACACACATCACCACTTGTTCCCTCATCAACCACATCCACTTCTACACATTGATGAGCAATAGAACGCCTCCCCTCTTGCTCGCTGGCTTTTACGTCACAGTGATTGGCCTAGATTTTTGGAAATGGACCTGGAACACTTGCTGTTTATAGCCCTTCCCCTGCCTCTCCTTGGTGTAACAGAGCAGCTCTTACCTATAAAAATCTTCCTGCCCTTTAATACATGGAGCCGACCCAGAGCAGGCCACATGACCCCTGTCTAATCATGCGGAGTATTGCTTTAAAATTCAGCAATATTGATCAGCCTCAAAATACAGTAGTGGTCAAGCTTATTAGAGCCCGACTGATGCAACAGTACGGCCAGTATTGGTGGCTATCAACCCCTTGTGGTAAATTATATAATTAGTAGCAAGAGATTGCATTACAGTAATCCCAAAGACTTTGTTTGATGTTCATTGCAGCATTATTACCTCGTTTGCCCACCAGAGAGCACTGACAAGTTGATTTATAACTTTCAAATCTGATAAGGGTCTTGGTCAGAGCGCTTTAACATCCCAAATTAAGAGATATTCTTAAGAAAATGTGTATTTATCTCAAACACATCATTACCTGTTTTTTAAAAATTCAAAAAGTTTCAAAGTTTCCGAACATTAGAGTTGAAGATGATAAATCAGTCCGATGAAGGTGTATTAAATGCAGAGTTGGGTGGCAGGTCTCTGTTGGTGTGTTACTACAGCTGACATGTTTGTATTTACACACGGTAATTTATTACATTTTTAATATGAATCAAACATGTATAAGTGCAGCCATTACGGATGCAGTCCTATGTGTTTTCGTTGTTTCCCAGTGGCTCTAGCATTGTGTCAACTACCTCAACAAAGACATGACCTGTGTGTGTACATGTGTTTGTGCATGTGCTCACTTTGTTAGCAAAATCTCACCTTATTGATTTGATACTATAAGCGTTTCTCTCGCTCTCTCTCTCGTTCTCTGTGTCTTCCCATCCGCTTGCTCTGTTACATAACGACAACACTCCCAGCATGCGTGTGCTTGTCTGTCTGTGTATGCGTGTCCCTGTAGCTGCCCCTGCTTTCACGAAACCAAACAGGAAACATACAGCTTTCAGGTCTGACTAGCCTTCAGGTTCATGCCAGTGCATTATTAATAGTGTTAAAGCTGATTGCACCTGAGGCAGTAATACATTTAGCTGCGTGCGTGTGTGTGTGTGGTGTTTGTGCATATGCGTTTGCTCTAAATTTCCCTTGCTTCAGTCAGTTTAATTTCCACTAGATGGGAAAAATACAACTACTGTAGTTCATTATAGCTTCCATTACTCCAGTGAGGTGTTAGATTGGTGTCATTTCCATATGCTGATATTTAGAATTATTGAAGCTCCTTCTGCAAACGATCGAGTGTATGTGCTGCTTTCGCCCGTGTGCTGTTTCCACAGGCACACTCAAGGGACGAGCAGGAGGGGGACCCAATAAATTACCCCCTAAGTTGCCATCAAAGTGGAGCAAATCCAAAAAAACAGCCCCATAAAGTTCATTCAATTTTCACCTTTGTAGCTGGACGACTAGCGTATGATTAAACAGTGAGCTGGATGTGTGCGTGAGTGTCAGATGAAACACACACACACACACACACGCACACACACACACAGAGCCATGGCCTCAGATCGCCTCTAATGCCATTAGGCAGGCCACAGCAGGGGAGCCCAAGCTGCTGTTCATTTCAATTAGAGCCCACGCGGGGCACCCGCCCTAATTTAGCTTCATTTCATATTTATGAGAGAGAAATGCGAGCAATATTTAACCAGTGTGGTCTATCACTCCCAGGTGGGGGATGCTTACACACAAGACAGTTAAAATATGTGATTCTAATGGCTGTTAGGCTTATTCTGTTTAGGGTTGCAAGGGTGTTTAAACCTAAACGCAGCTGTCTTTGGGTGAGAGGAGAGGTGGGGGTACACCCTGGACCAGGTCTCCAGTCTATCTCAGGGACCACATGTTTATGTTGGGGGGGGGGGGGGAGATGAGGAAAAACAAGAGAGATTAGATTTTCTCTTATGCTCCTGAAGTGTTTACACAGTAATGGCTAAGAAGAAGAATTTGCATAAGTGGATGATGCTCATGTGTGTTTTCAGCACCCACAGTAATCAGACTGCCTTCTATGGAGCCCCAGACACAGCCTGGTATGCACTATGTGGAGTGTGCAACCTGGCAAGAAACCGTCATATCTGACTGACCGACTCTGCTTAAGTGTCCTTGATAAATCCTATGGACCCAGCAGTAACTGTATATCATATTCTTAAACTTGCTAAATGGGATTTGCTTAAAAGATGTGGAATTGTGAACGGATCATTTTACTATGCATCTATGTTGTTACCATTCAAGGATTACACTAAATGAAATATTAAACATATTAAATAAGATTTGACACATGGACCTTGTACAAGTCTGGGTGTCAGGATGCAGGATCCCCATAAAAGTCCATATCATATATCTATAACAAGCTAATAGAAAAGGGTTGAAATTAGGGCTTATACAATTTAAATGTGTTCAATACTTACATCTAATACCTGCAAAACTACACACCAATCAGCCTCAGCTAATACTTTATCTTCCTTTATCTACCTTGTTAGCTTGTTAATATCTATGGATATAATCTACTAATTAGCAGTGAGATAATACAGATGGTGACATTAATACCATGCATCACCACTGGGATCATTTTAGCATTTGTAGATGGTGGTTAACCTCGTGATGTTGTTTTATCCCAAGATCTCAGCAATTACGTTTGTGAAATGTTCTCATAACCAGTAGAAGCAGAGCCCCGAGCAAGAAAATATATCAAATCACAGGTTTTCTGCCCATTTCTTAGCGTGTGGCGAATCAATCAAACTGTTAACTGTTGCCATGTTTAGTCTGGATCTCCACAAACCAAGATCAGTGGCAAGAATGGTAAAAAAGGATCTAACAATAGTGATGGAGAGCTACGGGAAGCCTGCATGTGCAAACCTTTGGCTTTTATCTACTGCAATACTGACAAAGGACGTACGCTTGTGCAGGTTTGGCTGCTGTGTAACCACTTACTAATGGAGGCTAATGTTAGTTAATGTTTGCAAATTGATGAAAACTGTTTCTATCTGACATTACAAGCTCTCTCAAACGAACTCCTAATATTGGACTGCTGATAGAATCTATTTGTAGTTAAGAACAGTAAGAGTTTGAGCAAAAACTAAAAAGGAAAAAAAAAAAAAAAGTTGTAATGGCTGAACAGTTTTGTTCCTGCTGTGACATTTCATGTGTTCCAGTCGATGTCTGCCTGCAATCTATTTATTTTAGTATCACTTCCTCATCTGCGGAGGTAAGAGGTTCCAGTGTGTTCCAGAGTTGTTCTAACCCGCTGCTAGGGTCATTCCACCTGAGTCATGCTGACGCCAGGTCAGGATGACTTGAGAGAACTAATCCAGGTAAAACAATGAGCCATATTCAGTCACGCCTCAAAGTCATTAGTCACATGGAAATCAAAAGTTTCATCATGGTAATTTCGAGTTTCCTGATCACTCCTGTGTGACTCTGTAACTTCAGTCCTCCTGGCAGCTTCTGATTGGCCCGAATCCACAGGTTCCCTCGGTGACTCAGTCCACTAAGAGCAGCAAAAGCACTGCCTCTTATGTCATGTTTCCGTAGCAACGACACGAGGGGGAGGGGGCAGTGGTGAAGCACACAGGAGCCATTTCCTAATAAACTGGGTTTTATTGTCTATCTCTGTTTTGTCTTGTGTGAAATGTAAACACACTCTGTACGAAAAAGAAGAAAAGGAACAGGCCATTATTTTCTATTTTACATGTTGCATTCACTGTCCTTCAGAACCACACTGTTTGCTTATAATAAACATGGCACATACTGTACAAGTCTTTATATGAGCCGCGGGTACAAGCATCATCTTAAAGCACAAGAAAGTCACAAGTTTTTTTCTTTTTAAATAATAGTTTTTACCACTTGGGGGCATTGGAAACAAGTAGTGAACACAACACGGACATACAGTATGTTCACTTTTTAAGGTTCAGCTTGGAATCCAACAGTTGTCTATTTCCATTTGCAGTAGTTACCGAGCAACACGACCTGATCCTAATTTGAATCTAAATTCCACATTCACGCTGTTTTGATTCTGTTTTTGGCCTCCACCAACTGAGACCAGAGTCAGACATTTCACAGTTGAATGAAATCGGATAGAATCACAGTTAGTTTGGTGGGGTATTAGTATGTGTGTGCTCTTTGACAATATTCCAAAAATATTGATATTGATTTACACCACCACAATTGAGAATTAGTTAAATCAGATATACGGGCTATGTCCTGTTGAAAATCTTGAACAAATGAGTAGACTTTTTCCTGTTTTATTTTTTTAATTATGTAAACATGTTAATTATTATAAAAGGTTTGCTGTATTGAGAACAGACAAACAAAGTAAGTAAGTAAGAAATACAAACCCTGCTTCATTGTGATTTTCATTGTTTTAATTTTGAAAGAAAATCTTCTGACTCCTCTGCATTAATTGGCTTCCGTCATTCATTTCTTTGTATGGGAAATTTAAACCTTTGTGAAATGTAGGCGAGGACCTATATGCAAATAAGCAAAAGATCTTTTAAAATAATAACATTTGTTAAATTCACTAAACAATTTTCTGAATAAAGTCAACTGAATTCATACATTTTATATTCTAGTAACAATTTAAATTTATATAATTAGCTGGAGAAGTTTTTATTATTTGTTATTAAATTAAATTAAAGTATTCAATTTGTTGTTGACTTGTTACAATACACTAAATTAAACACTGGCAATTGTGTTTCTGTATTCACCAACTAAATTAACACAATGTAACAGAACATTCTCAGTTTGTGGAATTTAGTGGAAATTAGTGAAAGTTGTGTCCATGTGGCATGAACTAATTTTTTTTTTAAAGGTATTACACGTCTAAATGTAATTCTTAAAAGATCAAATGTTGCTCTTGCTTCCCACGTTGCTCTTTAAATGATTGTTTAATTCATTTAATTGTGATCTACGTGTCTGTGACATTTTGGAGAACGTTTGATGTGTGTTAATTACAGAAATCTAACACAGCTTATCTGTGTGTGCAGAAGTTTCTCGCTTCTGTACATGTATTTTATTTGTACAATATCTTTATCATCATTTGGGAATTCGAATTACTGTGTGATCCTGGTTCGCTTTGCTTTGCTGTGCATTTGTCACCACCATCTGCACAAACCTGACTGAGCTCCTTTTTGCACTTCCAAACAATGATGCAATTTTAAAAACTAGACTCAGCATATGAGGCTGATGCAAACCAAAACAATTTTCATGTTATGCCCAATCAATAATTAAATAGAAATCTTAAATATAAGGAGAGTAATCCATTATTAAAAGCTGTAAATACTCTGAATTAAATGCAGAATATATGCAGAATGCTCTCTCTAAATGAAAGCACAGCTCAAAGCCTATAATGCACTGTATATGCAGGTGATTATTGTGCAACAACAACCATAAAGCTGAGTGCAATGTGAGCAGAGTCAGGGCAACAGTTTCTGTGCATTGGTCCAAGGGGAAAGCTTTGGTGTGTTGACGTACTTGTGTGGGAGTTCTTTTGACTGGATGTCCTAACCTGGTGCGTGTCAAGAGTTATATCATGCAAAACAATTTGCAGGTAAAAAGCAATTGAAACATCCAACAAATCGAAGCAAATGAAACACCCAACTGGATATAAAGAAATATTGACGCTTGAGCAGAGGCCTGTGGATGTGAGAGCCTGTTCCTGGCAGAGTACAAGAGGTACTGTAACTTTATCAACTGATTAGCCCCTGCTCTGTGTTCAGATGAGACTTGATTGTCAGTACAACCTGTCTGTCTGAGTCTGTTTACCTCCAACAGCAACTTATTTGAAATTTCCATCCTTATCCTGTGTTGGGTTGCGGGGGGGGGGTGGAGCCTATTCCAGCTGCCATTGGGCGAGAGGTGGGGTCTAACCTGGACAGGTCTCAAGTCTATCTCAGGGCCAACCCAGAAAGACATGCACATAAAGATAACTAGTGTGATCGTGATTTCTGCACACAGTTGAGCAGACTGTATGTTTTTAATTGATGTTGGACAACAAATAAAAAAGATGACATATGCAAATGAGCAAATCTAAGAAGCTGACTGTTCACTAGCCAAACGTGATTACAGAAGATTTAATGTCGGTCAAAGTGTGTAGGATGATTGTAGCAGACCTTTTTGTGATTGTTGCAGCCTGTAACATGCCTCAGATCACGTCATCTTTTCTAAAAAAACAAATTATGATGCATGTTGCAATGTCACCAAAATTCATTGGGGATTTGTTACATTTATTGTTGTAATTGCAACATCACAAATTCCTGGCAGGAAAATACTGTTTATTTAGAAAATCCAGGTTAAGGGTTGAGGCGGGGTTTCTATACCCACTGTATATACGTATATGTAATATGTGGGGCCACTGTAACCCAGGTCAAGTAAATTAGTGTTTCAGTCTGGTGTGGAAAAATGGAAGCCACTGTCACGAATAAAAATGTGCTTCAATCCTCCCAAAAAACACAAAAAAAACAAAGATATAAAAGATCAAAAGACCACGCAAACAAAAAAATGACCAAAAAAAGACAAAAAAGCAAGCTAGTGATTTTGCTGAGTTAAATATGCTGAAATGACATATTTCATTATTGCAGTTTGCACCCATTTTGTTGACTCATCTATTTTGGTGCACATGAATCCCGATTGTTTGGACGAAGTAAAATATAAGTTTGAATATGAAGTTCTTCGGTTAGGAATTGTTGATGTAGCCGGTAGAATTAGCTGTTGCAAACCGGCACCATGTAAGTGCTATTAGAAATGACTGACAGAACAATGAGCCTTTAATACTGTCAAATGTTTTAATGTGAGCGTGTTTCTCATTGCAGTCAGTTAGAAACTTGGCCTCAGAACATTTCTAACGGTCAACTGAGCTCATGTGAACCTCACAGAGCTGGTAATTACTGTTTAAACCACACCAGCAATTTGCTCCCTGCTGCAGAGAAAGAAAAGTACCCGAGAGCTTTATGTGTCAATAATAAACCTGCATTAGGTCCCTCTGTTCCTTTCACTTGTCTAATGTGTCATCAGAACGTCTGTATTGTGAATGTGTCCTCTTGTAACTAGTAAAATTACTCCAGTTTTTATTCACATCTCACTGTGGTTTCAGGGAGGTTTTGTTTCTTTTAGCCAGAATTGAAACTGGTCAATTTAGTGTTTTAAAATCTGCAAACATCACACAATCAGTTTCAGTTTTAGTCAGTGCGAAGGCAACAGGAGGTTGATGTGTTGTGTCATAAAACATGTTCGATCCCAGTGCGGAACATTGTTTTCTGCTGCCTTTCCATTCTATTGGCAGAATGGGAAGGATAGGAATTAGAACAATGAAGTAACATTCAAGTTGTTTGGGGTTTCTGATTGTTACACTTTCAAAATAAGTGAATGAAACCAACCACATATGCATTTTAATTATTTTACATTTTTTTCTCAATTGCTAAGATGCGTTTAATAAAGCTGAGATCCCTTTGATCTTCATCATCACCATCTTACACAGATCTTCTCTTGCAAATGTGTTTACACTTTTCCATTGGTTTCATACAGATTTTACATATTTAAACAGTTAAACACACATGTCATCCATTAACCCACAACTTTGTTGTTTGTATTGTGGAAGCTAATGGAAAAAACACGTTCCCAGCTTATAGAAATTACCTACTAAAATATGACTTCTTAATCTAACTCCAACACAACATTCTTCAAACGGAGATCAGTTCTTCTCCATGTATAAGAGATGCTCCTCTGTGTTTCCAGTAGCTCACTGTAGGTCCTGCATGTCAAAGACTGTTGGATGCAGACAGATCTGCACACAGGAATAAATCAGGAAAACTTTCTCACGAAATTACTTTTTTACAGTATTTAAACAGGCCATGTCAAAAAGCTGCAGGTGCAGAGTGCAGCACTTTGTTATTTCTAGTAATATCTCTATGGGATAATCACATAGTTATTTAGTTTGTATTTTGTTGTTTACTGTGTAGTAACTGATTGCGTTGTTTAAAGGAAAAAAAATCGCTTTTGCTCCATGTTTTTAATGTTTTATTAATTTAAGAGGGTTTTTTTTGGCGGTTAGCTTCTGTTTTGACCTGTCTGTTTTAAAAATGTGACTCCAGAGTGGACGCAAGTTTCTAAGCAAATGAGGAAGAACTGTCAGTTTTAAAATGGTCACATTAGAATTTAAAGGTTCTATGTTTTCTTTGTCCAGCTTTTTTAACCAAAAAGTGTTTTGGTCATTGTATTGAATTAACACAGAGTTTAAAAATCCTAGCTAGTATGCCTAAAGGATTAGTATGCAGTTATTGTTAACTCTATCATGCTCCATGTGTGTTTGGCTTGTAATTTGTGAGCTTCGTCAACATAAATTTAAGGCAGAGGTTAATATTTAGTATCTAGTATTGAGTAATATTTAGACTTAGTAATTACTGACTACTACTAAACAGTGATAACTTTAAAGTTAGTGAGGACCAGAAAGGAAGACAAGTAGGAACAACACATGAAAAACCAAGAGAAGACATGACAGGATACTTATATTTAACTTTCTGCCACGTTTAAATTGCTTTACTTTAAGTTTGCGAAGTCTTATGTCGGTTTAATTACTTCTATGAAAAGTTGAAAATTGATCCGTCTAAAAGTTGTTTGTGTCCAAATTAAACAATGTTTTAGAATTTTTCTCAAACATTTCCAAAAAAAAAAAAAAAAATACATTGCTGTTATGTATGAAACTAAATTGTCTTTTTTAAGAAAAAGCCGTTCAAAAAATGTAAGAATTTTGTCCAGTGGGAGCAGATAGAAACTCCTTAATTCCAAGAAAAAGGTGAAAAAGCTTAAGGTGCCTCTTATTTTAACTAATTGGAAAAAAAAAAAAAGAGAGAGATCTTGTCTCAAAAGTGGTCAGAGAGAATCTTATAATTCTAAGGTCACAAAACTGAGATTATTGATCTTCAACAACTGGTCATGATGGTTTTAACTACTTCCGCCTTACAGCCCTAACGTTCTTTTCAGACTCATGGTTGTAGGGCAACACAGTGGTGCTGTAACGTCATAGCTAGAAGGTCCTGGCCCTGAGATACACTGAAGACCTGTCCAAGGTGGACCAAACCTCTCACCCTAAAACAGTCGGTATAGGCTCCATCCCCCTGTGACCCCTGTGAACAGAATACGTGGCTACTGTTTAAACTCCTTGTCTGCAGTCTCTCTTTGTGGCGATGTGTCATTAGTGAGGCTGTGCTTTGTCAGCTTGATGTACTATGACAATCAAGCCATGTTCTGCCAGTTTCTATTACCTCAGTGTACTAGAAACTGACAGAACAGTATGATGATCAGTCTGATTCTCCTGTCTTTGTTTGCCTCATGCTCTGATATTGAACAGTAAATGCTCATTCTTTGCAGTACTGGTGTAATGTACAGGTGCTGGTCATATAATTAGAATATCTTCACAAAGTTGATGTATTTCACTAATTCCATTCAAGAAGTGAAACTTGTATAATGTATATTACATTCCACACTGACTGATATATTTCAAGTGCGTATTTCTTTTGATTTTGATGATTATAACTGACAACTAATGAAAACCCCAAATTCAGTCTCTCAGAAAATTTGAATATTACTTAAGACCAATACAAAGAAAGGATTTTTTCCAAACTCTAATCAGCTAATTAACTCACAACACCTGAAAAGGCCTTTAAATGGTCTCTCAGTCTAGTTCTGTAGGCTACACAATCATGGGGAAGACAGTTGTCCAAAAGACGACCATTGACACCTTACACAAGGAGGGCGAGACACGAAAGGTCATTGCAAAAGACGCTGGCTGTTCACAGAGCTCTGTGTCCAAGCACGTTAATAAGAGGAGAAGGGAAGGAAAAGATGTGGTAGAAAAATGTGTACAAGCAATAGTGATAACTGCACCCTGGAGACAATTGTGAAACGAAACCCATTGAAAAATTTGGGGGAGATTCACAAAGAGTGGACTGCAGCTGAGTGGTCCAAAGTTATTTTCTCTGATGAAAGTACATTTTGCATTTCCTTTGGAAATCAGGGTCCCAGAGTCTGGAGGAAGAGAGGGGAGGCACAGAATCCACGTTGCTTGAGCTCCAGTGTTTAGTTTCCACAGTCAGTGATGGTTTTTGGTGCCACGTCATCTGCTGGTGTTGCTCCACTGTGTTTTCTGAGGTCAAAGGTCAACGCAGCTCTATACCAGGACGTTTTAGAGCAGCTCATGCTTCCTGCTGCTGACCAACCTTATGGAGATGCAGATTTCATTTTCCAACAGGACTTGGCACCTGCACACAGTGCCAAATCTACCAGTACCTGGTTTAAGGACCATGGTATCCCTGTTCTTGATTGGCCAGCAAACCTGCCTGACCTTAACCCCATAGACAATCTATGGGGCAAAGTGAAGAGGAAGATGCGAAATGCCAGACCCAACAATGCACAAGAGCTGAAGGCCACTATCCGAGCATGCTGGGCTCTCATAACACCTGAGCAGTGCCACAGACTGATCGACTCCATACCACGCTGCATTGCTGCAGTAATTCAGGCAAAAGGAGCCCAACGGAGTATTGCTCATACTTTTCATGTTCATACTTTTCAGTTGGCCAAGATTTCTAAAAATCTTTTCTGTGTATTGGTAATATTCAAATTTTCTGAGAGACTGAATTTGGGGTTTTCATTAGTTGTCAGTTATAATCATCAAAATTAAAAGAAATAAACACTTGAAATATATCAGTCTGTGTGGAATGAATGTAGACATTATACAAGTTTCACTTCTTGAATGGAATTAGCGAAACACATTAACGTTGTGGGCGACTGTGGCGCAGGGAGGTAGAGCGGTTTGTCCACCAATCTAACAGTTGTTGCTTCAATCCCCGGCTCCTCCGGTCACATGTCGAAGTGTCCTTGAGCAAGACACCGAACCCCAACTTAGTTGCTCTCGGTGAGCGTTGGCCAGCAGCATAGCAGCTCCCCCATCGATGTGTGAGTGTGTGTGTGATTGCGAGTGCGAATCTTCTAGTTCCCTCCTCTCACGTTAAAGTAACTTAGCTCGATTCCTGCTAAAGTCTAATGTCAGTACAGTTATGGGTTGTGTGCGTGTCTGAACATAACTATGAATAATTTAAATAACACCATAGTCGAAAAAGTGGATGTTGTGCTGCAAGATCGGTTATTTTGTGACTTATAACTTTACATTAATTCGCAACATATTTTTGGAAAATGTGGTCTGACTATAGTTATGCTCCCTACAAAAGTGTTTGCGATTGCAGTTTAGCTGTATAGAAATGTAATATTTAGCGACGGGGTTATAAGAACAGAGAAACCTCAGACCATTTCCTGTTAGTGCCGCTCTTATTTTGTCTTTCTTTCACTTCCTGTCTTTGTCAACGATCAGATAAACCCATCTTTTACCAGTCATAAAGTCATCGAGATATGACCACTGGTTTGACGAGGACTGTTAGGTCGGTTATGATGTGGCTTTTGGCTTGGGGAGTCACGCCCTTAGCGACCGTTGACACGGCGAACATCTTGCCGACGATTTCTGCTGCGTGTTGTCCCTTCAAATTTGGACGCCATGGAATTTGACAGAAAGGATAAAATGCATAAAAAAGGAGGTCATTGCACAAAAAGGCTTAGATGGAATCTGTTCGGATTTTACCAAACGTGACTTGTTTGCCACAGTTTTTGTGTTTTTGCCCAGTTATTTGTTGTAATAAGGAATGAACAGATGTGAAAATAAAAGAAACAAGAAATGTACAGGAATGACAGAAATATGTTTGAGTCATGTTGAAAATCACCATGAGAATACTTACAGTGGTAAATGTCAGTCATTCCACGTTTTACTCACCCAAACATGAAGGGACACTCCACATTGTTTACTAGACATAGTTAGTCAGGCAGTAAAAATAGCTCTTTTGGTTCTGGAGGATGTTGTTTTCTGAAAAAGTGACCCTGATGATGTCACGGGGATTATAACAGCGGGGTTATAGCAGCTTAGACTTAAAAAAAAAACCGCAGGCACGGATCTTTAAAGATACTTCTTCGTCCATATTAATGTTAGTTAAAAAATGTATGTCCATATTAGTGTGTGTGAGCCCCCCAATGAAAAACCTGAACTACTTTGCTGCTGCACACAACTGCTTATGAAAAAAATGCGCACATTTTCCCATCGTGGCTCATTGTTCGTTACATTTCAGAGAACATCCTTTACCAGCACCAGAGGCTTTTCAGCTAAATTGAACTACGTGGCCAGTTGCTATAAATGACTTGTTTGACGTGTCTCTGACTGGAGTCTGTTTGCTGTGTTCTAGATACAGTGTGTGGTGCTCTGCTGACCGAGGCCTCTAGGTTGGTGGAAAGTACCTTAGCACATTTGGCCAAACTATACTTACGTACAATATACTTTCATTTAATGTTACTTTAACCTTTACTCTTGTGCAACTCAAAGGAAAATACTGTTATTTTTACCCCACTATCTGATGCTTTAGCTACGTTTTGCCGCTGCCGATTCTTAAGACAATATATAATTAACTAATAAATTATGTTTAATTTTGGATTAACCAGATGGCAGTCCAGATAGTATTCAGTAATTTAACATTAGTAAAATAACATTATTAGAAATAATAACATATATTTCTATGTAGTTTATTAATAATATATAATAGTGAATAGTATTACTTTTGATACCTGACATTTTGTATAGCTACAAACAATGGAAATAAATATTGACGATTCTTCTAAATAAATGGTCAGAAATCAGGATTTTGAATTGGTTTTCTCCTTAAAACTGCGCATGAATTCAACTTAACAAGACCTGAACTTATTTCTGTAGAAAACTTAGTTATTATACACTTTAGAAGCAAATCTGGACTAATCAATAAGTTGGACTTGTGCAACATAGAAACTTTTATTTGGACTTTGTCATTTCAGAGCATGTCTGACTGGTGCCCTTTCTTCGTGTTCTTTCTTGAAAATGAACGAGATGGGACGAGTTATCAGTGTACATCTGACAGACATCAACAATAAGTCATATTGCTGGGGTGCAGGCAGCCTTTGACTGGGACGGGAGGAGCCTGTCCCGGGACAGGCTTTGTCTCAGAGCTGTTCGCTGGACTTCTGTGGAGGAGGTGCATGGGAGGAGGATGACATCCATTATGGGCAGTACCTTGCACCTGCTGCATCAGACAGTGGACGCTCTTTGCGGCTCCTTCAGCGCCAGACTAACACACCCTCAGTGTAGAAAGGAGCTTTCATTCGCACTGTAAGACTTTACAACTCAACAGTTGAGCTAAATATTTCTGCTTTGTGTTTATTTATAAAGGCTTTTGCAGAGACTTTGGATAAGATTTGTGCTACATTATAGTTTTATGTTGTATAGGTTTTGTTGTAACAAATACAAGTATTCAATTTCATTCCCTGGCCATTTCCATGTATGTTGTTAAAAAAAAAGTCACTGAGGCTGACTTTGAGTTAAACTGTATTGAGTTTTAATATTATTTTGTAATGTTTGCACATGGCACCTTTTTAGCGTTCATATTGTGGGAGCTGTCAGGGTGCGAAGGGGTCGGGGGCCCAAACCATAATCTCGCCTAGGGCACCAAAATGCTAGAGCCGACTCTGGTCTGGTTCCACCTCCGAGCTGCACTGGAACCTGCCTCTTTTGCTATGCGCTGTTATGATACCAGATTACGCTGTCGTCCTGCAGGAACGACTTGTTGGGTAATTTTCCTGACAGGACACTGAGACTCTGCACTGCCAGCTGCTTGTTGGTACGGCTGCATCCAAGACGTGAGCGTGAACCAATAAGATCTAATGATGTTTTTAGCGTGTTTTGGAGGAGAAACTACATGCATGTGGGATTTTCCCTCCAGTTTAGGTGGAGCTGCTGAGCTTGACTGATCTTTCTTTTCAATCACAAGCTAAGTTTCACTTTGTTTTAAAAGCTTTTTTGTTTGCTGTCGGTTTGAAGTGACGTCAATCAGTCAGAACAGTGCAGGTAATTCTGTTTCCTCCTTCTCCATCAGTTTAGGTCTTAACGCGTGTGTTCAAACGAGGGTCACACCCTGCCTTCAGATCAATCATCTTCATCTGCCTCGTAGCTCTGATTTATCCAGCCGCTTAGGTGAAAGCAGTGCTTCTTAGGAGCACACACACACACACACACACACACACACATATAAACGTACATAGGTATGTAGGGTTACTCAGAACCCTGTGTTTGTGTGTTTGTGGTCTGTGAGTGGGACTTGCGAACTGTGAGTCATGTACCGCTTTTCATTCATCATCGCACGAGGCAAAGTGAACGCTGCTGTGATGTCAAAAGCTGCCAGGAGGAGAATATGTAAGAACAAAAAAAAAAAAGGAAAGGACTGGAGGAGAAGACAAGACTGGGAGAACATCACTGACTGTGTCTGGCTGAGTATTTCTTCCATCTTGCTCTCTCCAGTCTGCTGCGTGCCGAGGCAACAACACCACCTGTGAGTACTCCAACATCACGTAGCTAGTTTGAAACAGTTTGTGGCTGCTGGCTGTTATTTAAAGATCAAAGTGCCGTGGCTGCTGCCAGAGTGTGTTTTTCTGCCCTGCTCAGGCTGTGGTGACTCGGCGAGGCGGGCTTCTCGGGTCAAAGTACACAGATGTGTTTGGCGGACACATGTTCATTTGCTGTAAGCAGGTGTTTTGTGCGTGTTTCATGTGCATGATCTCAGACTGGATTCACTGTCTTTGAATCCAATTCACTGCTCAAATGTGCAGCATTTTGCTTTGTAATCCACTTGCTTTGCTCGTTCCACTCGTGTGGAGCATTCTGCAATAGAGCTTGTACTGTACACTTGTGCGTAGATCTATTACACTGTATAATAAGATCAAACAGGGCGGAAGTTGCCATGTAAAGTGCTATTTTCTCAGCTACTAGCAGAGGTTGAAAGTAAAAAGGATGTGCATATCTGTAGTTCGTGTGGGTGACAGCATGGGTTTTGCATGCGATCGCCGGATGCACCGCCAAGTACAGTAAGTACTGGTGCAGTAGGCCTGTACTGCCTCCTGTAGGTTTAACAAAGAGCCTGTCGGTTTCAAAGCGGATTCATTGCTTTCAAGGAAAAACAAAGAAAAAAAAAATTACGCCAACTTTATAATATTCCTCTAGGAATATGTTGGACAGTCGTGCCGAAATAGGAATTTTCTTGAGGTATTTTTTTTTGTGTGTGTGTGTGTGGAAATTTTACTGAAATTGTAGACAGACTCAACTAAGTGTACTACTAATGACAAATTTCTTTGAGTACATAGCCACGGGAACGTCCTCAAATTTGTTGGTGCTAGTCTGACAGCAGATAGAAGGAAGTTGAGCACTTACCACCTACAGAAAGGCCTCAACACTTTGTCACTTTGACATTTTTCACAGCTTAACCCAACTAACATAAACTACATAACCGATCTCTCTTGGTGTAATACATCCATGGGTTGGGGGTCTGTCACTGGTAAGATGCTACTGCAGTTCCTTTTCAAGCAGTTTTTAACATTCTTTAGGAATCACAATACACATGCGACTTAAGGGAAGCAAATGACAAAAACAAGTGTTGCAACACTTGGAAATGGGGGACAGTTACCCTCTCATATTGCAGGGTTTCCCCCCCCCCAGCCTTAATGTGTAATAATCTGTAATGAAATATATCTAAAAACTGTTTAAATTACTGAAATAAACAAAGAAAGTCAGTGACTGTAAATAACCCCCACACAAATTATTAAAATGTTGTTAATCTTTACTTTTTCACTTGATTAGAGGCTTAAAACATCTGCCATCTTGGCCAAGCCTTCTTGAAAATGGGGGTTGCTAACCTCAATGGGATGCACAAGCAGACAAACAATCATAAGAGAAGTACTCTAATGAGTGTCAGAGTTCATCTGTTGCGTTCTGACTCAAAGTATCAATGTGCACGTCGGTTGTGTTGTGTGTGTGTGTGTGTGTGTGTTGGTGTGGTGACAGATAAACGGCCTGGGTCTGGGGTTTCCACCTGGGAGTAGTGATCTGATGTGGAATGTGGAACTTGCACACAAAACGAGGCTGTGTTCTGCCCGGCCGCGGCGCTGCTCTAATTATCATTCTGAAAATGCTACACGTTGTAGAGCTACGACAGAGAGGAACTGTGAGTCCTCTGATCTTAATAATAAAATATGTCATGACATGATAATGAAAAAATTTCTCTAAGCGTGTTTTCGCTCTGTTATTTCTCTGTTCTGAACTCACAGGTTCAGTCACGAAAATCCCCTCAGAAAGGGACTTTCATCTGCAGGATTCTAATATTACTCACTGGGCTTTAATTAGATGACGATCAAAGAGTAAATCTTGCATGTTTATACTTTTGTTACTATCTTAAATAATTGTCATCCAGTCATTCAGATATAGCTTCAGTGGAAAGCAGAAAAGCTTCCATCTGTGGTGCAGTACATTTGTAGTAAGTTTTAGCATCACTCATTCGTAAAGGGACATTTTCTGTTCTGGCCAAAAGGACAGACATGATCGTGCTATAACAAGCACAGTGACATATGGTACGGTTACAGTAAATGTGCTCATAGTTTTACTGCCACTTCCCTTTATTCTGTGGTTAAACTCACGAGTGGCTGCTTTGCATTTACTGGTGCTGACTGAGCGATGAACACTGAAGGGAACTTCATTCCCTATGATTATTTGTTTGCTATTAACAAATATTAGGGGCTAAAATGTCCATGCTCCAAACATTGGATAGCAGAAACACCTTGTCCCCTGCACTTCGCAATTAGATGCTACAGAAGAATTTCTTTCAGGTGTCAGGTGAGTGCTGCTTCCAGACTAGAAATCTATGGAGGCTGCTGTGTTTGTGTGTGAACTCTCCAGGCTTTGAAAGACCTGGCTTGTCATCAGGTGTGTCCCCAGCTTGTGGGACCTTCTGACTCTCGTTGGGGGAAAATATGGCTTGTATTTCATTATTTATTAGTAAAAATGCATATAGTCATTATCATCTACCAGGTGGACTGTGTGTTTTGCAGTATTGACTTTTTTATTGTCAACTTGAGTAAAATAATCGCTTAAAGCAGCTTTTCTTAAAGCTTTGGGCTTTGGGCTGTCCACACGAAGACAGTAAACATTTGCGCACAATTGTTTCACAGTTGTGGGAAATGGATAGTATGTCAGAAAATTACTTTTAGGTTACTGGTTTTCATTGAGCTTTCGTTGCTAAACAAATACATTTATGACCAAAAACCATAAAACCACCATATTGAAGTCTTTTTTTATTATCACGTCTTTTAAGCCACAGTACAGAAAAAATAAAAACAAAATATAAGCCTGAGTAATGGTCACATTTGGCGCTGAGTAGTGATCCAGATTCATGTCATACAGTAGGAACCTCGATCAGCCATAGGTGGTTTTCTTGTTGTGGTGGACAGGGGACAGAATGGACACTCTGACTGGGCTCTTTCTTTCCCTGCTAACTGTGCAAAATACTTGTCCTTAACTCACATATTCCAATGTGATTTGGGCCGACTAGCTTCACCTGTACATCATGTAGAACCTCTCTTGGTCATTTGCGTAATTCAATACAATTCAATTCAATTTTATTTATATATAGCACCAATTCACAACAAAGTCACCTTAAGTCACTTTACATAATAAATCCAAGACTATAAAGATCCGTAGAGAAAACCCAACAAATCCTCCTTGAGCAAGAGGAAAGAGGAGAGAGGAAACAAAAAAGCAACATGAAGACGCCGGGGACACCTGCAGAAAGGGACAGAGAGAGGGAGACAGAGAAGGAGAAAGACAACTACGGGAGAAAACACAGAGTTAATATCATACAGTGGTGACAATTGTGGGGTGAGAAGAGAGGAGAGAGGGACACGATCGGGGGTGGGTCCCCCAGCAGTCTAAGCCTATATGACGGCAATATGTGGGGCGACTGTGGCGCAGGAAGGTAGAGCGTTTGTCCACCAATCTCGCAGTTGTTGGTTCAATCCCCGGCTCCTCCGGTCAAATGACATGTCACATGTCCTTGAGCAAGACACTGAACCCCAACTTAGTTGCTCCTGGTGAGTGTTGTCCAGCTACATAGCAGCTCCCCCATTGGTGAATGATTGTGTGTGTGAATGGGTGAATAAGAAGCAGTGTAAAGTGCTTTGAGTGCCAATAGGTAGAAAAGTGTTATATAAGTGCAGATCATTTACCATTTATAGCAGCATGACTATAACTAGCTATAAGCTTTATCAAAGAGGAAGGTTTTTAGCCTAGACTTAAAAGTAGAGAGGGTGTCTTCTTCCTGAATCTGAACTGGGAGCTGGTTCTCCATAGGAGAGGAGCTTGATAGCTAAAGGCTCTGCCTCCCATTCTACCTTTGGAAAATCTGGGAACTACAAGTAGGCCTGCATTCTGAGATCGAAGTGGTCTACTGGGATGATATGGAACTATGAGATCTTTGAGATAGGATGGAGTCTGACCGTTCAGAGTTTTATATGTAAGAAGCAGGGTTTTAAATTCTATTCCAGATTTTATGGGAAGCAAATGGAGAGAAGCTAGTGAAGGTGAAATATGTTCTCTCTTGCTAAATCCAGTGCTGCTCTTGCTGCAGCATTTTGGATTAATTGCAGGCTCTTTATGGAGTAACTGGGGCATCCTGAAAGTAGGGAATTACAGTAGTCCAACCTAGAGGTAACAAATGCATGGACTAGTTTTTTTAGACGAGAGGATGCTCCTAATTTTGGCAATGTTCTATAGGAAGAAGGCTGTTCTAGAGATTTGTTTTATATGTGAGGTAAAGGACAAATCCTGGTAAAAAATATCTTCAAGGTTCCTTCCATTAGTACTGGAAGACAGAGCTATGCAATCAAGACCAACGAGACAACATATTTCTGAGATTTTTAGGCTCAAATACTATGACTTCAGTTTTGTCTGAGTTTAGAAGCAGGAAATTGTAGGACTTCCAGGCTTTTTTGTCTTTTAGGCATGATTTCACGGGGCAAACATTTCATTTGCATTTACAACAAATGTAGCTGTGTAGCTATTTTATACAAATTCTCCACTTATTGGTGTAATAATGTGGATGTCATATTTCCTATGACCACGTCTCTTCCATAGTCACACTATGTACACTACAACAGGAAATCCTTTCTAAAAGCTGAATCTGAATATCTGAAATGAAATGAAACACAGCAAAACTGGAACTATACTTGTGGAAATCCTCTTTGGGTTTCAGTAGCCAGTCCGGGGTTTTTCCCTTTAACTTCACAAAAAATATGTCTGAAGCCAGCATCTAGAGGCAATTAGAGGGACTGGATTGGAAGACATTAGGGGAAAGATACTGCAGGGAATTCCCTATGGAAGGTAGCGTTGATGGGAAATTGGTTACATGCAGACTGCAAGTGATACGAAATACTGAAATATCATAAATGTGGTTTGACAGAAAACAGATGCTTTCTTAGGGGCAATTGTTATAACTGTCTCATTAGATTTTTGTTGGATAGCATTGTTGTGAGGACATTTTGTCTCTAAAACTTGATAGTAGGTTTCAGGTTACAGTCAGTTTTTGGTCAGGGTTACAGTTGTATTGGTTAAGGTTGGAGCTGGGTAATGTCAAAACATGTCCTCATAACTATATGAAAACAGCTGCATGTGTGTGTGTGTGTGTGTGTGTGTGTGTGTGTGTGTGTGTGTGTGTGTGTGTGTGTGTGTGTGTGTGTTTGGAGCAGTCAAAGGTTCGGGCCATTGAACGAAAGCACATTCTTTGGCAGCATACAGTGCTGTTGTCAGACACTGCTAAGGAACATGATGTCTGGTACTCTGGATGCAGGAAAACCAACGCTCTGAGATCCCCAACCACCACCACCACCACCCACCCTCCTCTGCTCTGTGGCTCTGTCTCGCTCGCTCTCTCTCTCTCTCTCTTTTGCCTCTGGCTGCAGTCGTGTTTAAACAACTGCATAAATGTCTTTGAGTCCAAGGACAACAGAAACCCCACCTCGCTCTTGCCTTCTGCATCTGCCGCCTCGTGTTATTCCCTTCTTCTCTGTGTGTCAGTCACACTGTGGGCACCAGCAGCCAGAGATGGCAGAAATCATTAGCTTTACAGTAACTTTAAAAACACCACGTAGCAGCGCCGTTGAGACATGGAGGGTAAAATGAGGCTTTAGAAGTGAGACTTTAGCAGATCTCTAGCTCCATTACACATTTTAACATTGTCTTCTTCACTGTCTAAATGGGAAATCCACTCGGAAACTACTTTATTATATTATATTTATTGTGGGGATTTTGGAAACAAAAATCTGTAAAATATGTTAAATGTAATTAATATTGGCCAATGTAACAACTTTCTTATCACTAAGACAGGTCATCTGCTGCCTCAGTGATAAGAAAGTTGTTACCCTCTGTCCTTAGGCCCTGAGGTTGGAAAAACTCCCCAAGATACAGTTTTTAATAGCTGAATAAACAACTGATGCCTCCATTTTTCGGAAGTGCACTCTTCTACTTTTTCTGATTATTTCTGTCTTCTCTTTAAGGCTGCGACACAATACTATAAACTGATTCTGCCAATCATTTGTTAAACACATCAGAAAACAATCAAACTTAACCCACAATATCCTTATGCCCTTTCAAATGCGTTTAAATCTCAAAATCCCCAACCCACATTTCAGAACCTGAACTTGAGGTTGCTGGATTGAATTTAAAGATGAAACATTATGAAAGTAGTTATTTTCTTTCAATGTAGCTCTACTCCTCTTAGAACCAAAGGTCATGGTTTTCATCCCATCTCTTAGCAACAGTCAATGCAGTTTTATTTTTAATTAACCTGAAAGCTCCTGTATGCAAACCCCTGGTTGCTGCCGATGCTGCTCCTCCTGTTCATACAAAACTCAAACCGTGACCTTCCGGCACCTGGAAACCCCTTTTTCTGTCTTTCTGCTTTATTCTAAAAGGTAGATAATGACAGTTTCCAATTCTGACGGGTCCATGTTGTTGCTTCTCCCTGGAGAGTGACATATATAAGGAAAAAATGTATATGGTAAAGGGTCTGCAGTTATGTAGCGCTTTTCTACCTATCGGCACTCAAAGCGCTTTGCACTGCTTCTTATTCACCCATTCACACACACACTCTCATACACCGATGGGGGACCAGCTGGCCAACACTCACCAGGAGCAACTAAGTTGGGGTTCAGTGTCTTGCTCAAGGACACTTCGACCTGTGGAGCCGGGGATTGAACCAACAAACTGTGACATTGGTAGACAACCGCTCTACCTTCCTGCGCCACAGTCACATACCATATGGGATATGGTATTGATTCACATTTGAAACACTCCATTGCTGCAAACCCCATATCCCGAAAATATGGGACATTGTTAAAAATATAAATTAAAAGACAAAATGATGATTTTTCTATTATAAATAGTAGAATCCTCATATCAGATTTGAATCAGAAATTTCAATGTTTTAAAAAAATATTTGCTTTTTGAATATTTAGAATTTGATGCCAACAACATAATATATGCAGAATGTAGTTTTGTTGAAATAAGCAAGGCCTATCCTGAGAAATATGAGGGGGCCTGTTGGCTGAGTGGTAGTGCATTCAAATTCCACCCCACCACGTGTGGCCCCACCCAGCCACCAAGGGCGACCTCGGTGCAGTTCCGAGTCCAGATTTAAAAATAAGAAAAAAGGAAGGGTAACAAGCATAAAAAAACACAAGCCAAATCAACATGTGATTCCACCGTGGCAACCCCTGAAGGGGCAAGTCGAAAGCTTGATCCTGAAAAATATGTGGTCTGGATGGTCCAAATGCAGTCATCTTTTTCTTTTTGGTACATTGGTTCTTTTATTGACACATTACTGCTACTAACCAACGAGTAGAAAAAGTCAGAAGTTTATTGTAACATTTAACAGAAGAAATCTCCAGCAGGGTGGGCAGCCATCTGTTTTGACTGATTGGGGTGAGAGAACAAAAGCAACAACAAAATATTGGGCAGGTTGGTAGGACCAGAAAGGGACATAAAGAGAGACAGAGAAGGACAAGGAGACAACTATGGGAGAAAAAAAACACAGAGTTAATGTCATACAGTGGTGACAATTGTGGGGTGAGAGGAGAGAGGGACAAGAGGAGGAAAGGAGCTCAGTGCATCGGGGGGTTGGTCCCCCAGCAGTCTAAGCCTATAGCTGCATAACTATAACTAACTATATGCTTTATTAAAGAGGAAGGTTTTAAGCCTAGACTTAAAAGTAGAGAGGGTGTCTGCTTCCTGAATCTGAACTGGGAGCTGGTTCCACAGGAGAGGAGCTTGATAGCTAAAGGCTCTACCTCCCATTCTACCTTTGGAAATTCTGGGACCCACAAGTAGGCCTCCATTCTGAGAGCGAAGTGGTCTACTGGGATGATATGGTGCTATGAGGTCTTCTATATATGATGGAGCCTGACCATTCAGAGCTTTATATGTAAGAAGCAGGGTTTTAAATTCTATTCTAAATGTAATAGGAAGCCAATGGAGAGAAGCTAGTGAAGGTGAAATATGATCTCTCTTGCTAGTTCCACTTTGAGATAGGATGCTCCTAAAATTGGCAATGTTCCGTAGGTGGAAGAAGGCTGTTCTAGAGATTTGTTTTATATGTGAGGTAAGGGACAAATCCTGGTCAAAAATAACTCCAAGGTTCCTTGCAGTCGTACTGGAGGCCAGACTTATGCTCATTTATACTTAAAAGAGACAGTAGACTTTTATTTACTTAAATCTCCAAAAAACGAGAGGTGCAAAGACTCACAGTTGTCAATGTTCATTTCAAAATGTTTGTTACTGACGCGCAACCAAGAATTTCAAATTTTCCTTGTTAATTTGTAATGTTTGGAGCATTTGTCCTTTACTGTATAATGACAACCAGTTGAAATGTTGGGCATGATGGAGTGTAGCAGAGCAGAGAGAGGAAGGAGCACGGATTGATTTTAAGTTTTATTAGAGTGCTACAGTAGATTAGGTTGTTGCATATTGTAGCTTTAAGTAGTGAGTGATGAATGAGTCCTTACTAGTTTGTGTGAATTGGGCTAATACAGAGTCATTCAGAACCCACTTTTGAAAAAATATATCTTTGGAGTTTCACAGATTCTTATGTAGTAATCATTAGCCAGTCATTCATTAAAACTGTATTATCTGCAAATTTAATCTTTAGTAAATCATCCTTTACCACAAAAGCAAAGATGGACTTTGTCTCATGTTAATCATGAGTCAAGTGCAGTGAGATGATATTGGCTGCATGGAGTTAGAGATAACAAAAATGTAGTGAATAATAGGAAAATATTTCATCTGTTTAATGATGATATCATTTCCTGTCACCATCTTTGTTTTTGTGAAGAAACCTGAAAACCTGACTAAAATTATATTTGTCTAGGATGGAAGTCAATAGGATACAGGAAATACATTCAGAGTTTGAGACTTTGTGAAGTTTACTCTGCCTGCTGCCTCAGGTACAATTTGTGTTTACTACAAATTATCAAGGCACTGAAATACATTTACCTTTTGAAATGATCAAACACAAACAATATTTGGGTTTAGGTTGAAGATGTTGTTTGGATGTGTGTGTCTGTTGGCGGGGGGGGGGGGGAGGGGGGGGGTTTGGAATTGTTTCCCTGGCTTTGGAACTAGAAGAATGTTTGTGTGGGTGTTTAGCATGATCCTACCTGTTGTGAAAGATCTGTGTGTGTGTGTGTGTGAGTGTGTGTGTGTGTCGTTCTCCGGCCTTTATACACCATGTCACGGCTTCTCTTTGTGAACTTTGCCTCTAACCACACTGCATGGCCTTCATACCTTTATACCATCATCTGATGTGTGTGTGTGTTGTACCTGCAGTCACTCGACTGTGACAGTGATTTATGCTGGCAGGTACCCAAGCGAATTGGAGGGTGTAAGGGTTAAGGGAAAAAATGGCGGGAGATGAGTGATAGGAAGGAATGATGGGGGTCATCGTGTGTGTGTATGTGATATAATGTGATAAACTGAAAGCAAAGCGGTAACAAGGTGTCAGTGCCAGAAGCTTAGTTATCGATTAAGTGATGAATCCTGTTTGTGTCCCCGGCAGAGCATTTACTCTGCTAGTGTTTGGGTCTTTGGGTCTTTGAGGTAAGAGCAGAGAACAAAGTCAGACAGATGTCTTGTTGACAGATTACAGGTTAATTGCCAGGAGACATAAAGTTATCAAACTGACAGTTAATATCCCAGTAATGTTTTAATGTAAGTACACTAGAGCTCCTATCAAAATATCACAAAGAGCAGCAGTGTGTGGACTTGTGACGTCGTCATTTGGTTTCGATTACCTCCATAAACCTCACAAACAGAGACCGACATCAGAGACAACTTATCCTGCCCCCTTTTCACCTGACGATCAGACAGTGTCTTATTTCTCTCTTGATTTCCAACTGCAGTAAAAAAAAAAATAAATAACGTTGCTCTTCTTCCTATGAGAAAGGAGCAGGAAGCAAAATATTGTGAAGGACAGCTTGGTCTTCTGGGTGAAAAGTTGGGGACTCCAGGGGAATTAGGTGAAGGTTCATGATGACTGAAGGGTGGGGGGGTGATAGAACACACAAGTGGTCACACAAACAGTCAGTTGTGACACATGATGATGTGTGTGATATGTTGAGTGGTCTGTGTGTGTGTGTGTGAGGCAAAAATACCGTTTTTCCGCCATGGAAACTGAATGTAACTTCGTGAATTCCTCATCTCCAACTCACTTCCTATTTTTCAGCAGCATCTCTCAAACAGACATACACACTAACACACACAGAGCAGCGGCGTGTGAGGGTAGACCACAGGCATGCATTTTATGTTTTGTATGTGTTTTTCAAGTAGTGTTCTGTGGTTGAAGCAGTGACGTTTGTGTACACGAGCTAGATTAGAGTTCTTTTAGACACACACACACACACACACACACACACACACAATCCTACACACACACTTTGTGAAAACACTTTTAAATCTCAAGCAGAGATTGATGTATTAGAAAGATTTGATTTTTTTTTTTTTTTGTTCCTGTTGAGTCAGAGCTGGTGTGACAACATTTTTAATGGCGTTGCAGCATGGATTATGGTGGAGACACACTCACACACATAAATACATACAGATGACAGGCGGGTGAAGGCTCTGTGTGTTGAGAATGTGTCTATGCATACTTTGTTTTATAGATTGGTCATATAACTTTAATAGGAACAACCTTTGACTTGCTCTGGCAGGTGTGTGAGCACATTAAAAGACACTGACGATCACTTACGATCTGGGAAATGGCTTCGGAGGATTTTAAGAAAATGTTTGTAATGTGTTGAAAGATTAATGTGTATATCTTGAGAACACTGTCTGTTTCTGTGTGGTTATTAGAAACTGAGGTCATTTCCATTCTGACACTATCCATCCATTATCTGTAATTACTTATCCTTTTAAGGGTCACGGGGGGGGGGCTGCTCAAACCCCGGACAAGTCTCCAGTCTGTCTCAGGGCAACGACAGAGAGACATGTGAGACCACAGGGAGACCACAGAGACCACCACAACCACAGAGAGAGAATGTGTTTCTTTGTGAAAAAAACAGTAACATCTTCTGTCTTAATCATCTTGGTTATTGCATCAGTGTTATGGTATTAATGTTACTGGCGAGCGGGTTTTAAGCCCAGCGACTGCATGTTTCTTTCCAAGGCAAAGCACCTTTGGTGTCATAGCTAAAGGATAGTTAAGTGTGACTTCAAATTACAGTACGGTGCCCATATGAACAATGAAACAGGTTTTTCATGTTGTTAACATTCCACATTTAATATCAACCAGAAATTGATTCCTTCCTTAATTCTTTCTGTAAAGGTATGAGGAACCAAATCCTAGTCCTCTTTTCTATAAATAAAAGTACACAAATGTGCCGACAAAGTCACACGTACGTTTATGTTCTTTCTTTCTAACTAATATTTTTATTAAACTAAAGGGTGACACTTCTATGGCTTTAAGCTTTTAAACTTCCCCCTCACTATATTAAAATATAGCTGAGAAACTCCTCCAGATGACGTCACCAAGAGGAGTTTTGAAATATTGAGGTTCAGATGATGTCACCTGGAGGAGCTCTAGAAAATCTGGTTGACCATGTTTATGAACTCCATAGTGTGAGCAACAAGAGGACGTAATCTCAACTGAAAGCTCCTCCGAGTGACGTCATCTGGAGGCATTTTTGAGCTAGAAGTAGACAGATATTTGAATAAAGGGAAGTCAGAATGACATTTAATTATTTGTTCTATTAACTCGAACCAAAAGCACCAAGTTAAATATCAGTGACGGCAGCCTTAAGTCTAATCTCTCTTACTCTCACACATCCATGCTGCAAGTATTGCTTCAACTCCTCTTACTTTCTACACACACGCACACACACACACACACACACAGTTTTGTTGGGCCTTTATGAGTATGTGTAGGCGTGTGTGTGTGTGTTTGTGTGTATAAAATAGAAAGACAGATGGAACTCACATGTGTGACCTAAGCAATAAGCAGGTTTGTCACTAATGAGGCCGAACTCTGTTACCCCACCACCCTGTCTCCACTGAGATTCACCTTGTGATGGAATGAGGTCTCTATTTAAAAACACACACACACACACACACAATGAGCCACAAAAACAGTGCAGCTCCTACTTGTCTGTTTACGGTGAAAATTTGACAGCCGTGTGTAATAGATAAAGCTTTTACGAATAGGATCTTGTTGCAATGCAGAGCACAGGTAGACAGTGCCACACCCAGCTGTCCTGGCCATTCACAAACAGCAAGATTGTAGGAAGATCAGAAAATGTGGGGCAGGAAAGTGTTGCATCAGTGTGTCTGAGTGTGTGTGTGTGTGTGTGTGTGTGTGTGGCCATGGATCATGCTTCCTAATTGGAGACACAGCTCCTGTTCTTCTGCTCTCGCTGGCTCTCAGCAGCTGTAGTTCTGTTTAGTGCCGTGATCCAGATCTGCTACACGTCTGAGACAGATTAGTGCAGTTTTTTTAAAGGGACCAGTCTGTCCAAAAACACAGCAGCAACTTTGTTTCCCTGGAAGTTTTGATACATTTGCGGTTAATAAATCATTTTATGTAAAGAGAGACGTTATTTTTTTGCATAGACCAGGGGTTGCAAGTGGATGTTAACAAGCAGTTAATTGAATGTAGTGTATACTCACCACTCACCGCTTTTAGAAACTGCTAACTTAGCATTTGTATGCCACTCACCTTTCAGCAGAGTTACTTGAGTATTTGATGAACCTTTCTTTAAGTACATTGGTCGGTAAAAACACTGAAAATGATGTCTTTTTACTTCTGTTAGAGGTTCGTAAAATCGGGATTCGATCGAATTGGCAAATCACTGATTTGGTTTTTACTGCATTTTAGAATTATTGTCCTTACTTTTCTGGAAATGAGGGTTGTCCAATTATCTACGCAGCACAAACACTACAAAATGGGCCTCTGTGTGTGCAGACACGTTCCACACGTGCACACTAGAAAAACGTCATGGGAACAGTATGAAGAGAGAACTTGGGGATAATGAAATTCACTGACCCACAGGCAGAATATCAAAATGCAGATGCCGAAACCACAAATTGGCTTTGTGTCACACACTTACTACGTGTTTCACTCAAGACACATTTGAATGAATAATGTCTGGTCACAACCACTTAACATGGTTTGTTTTATTTGGTTATTGGAAGAAACCATAAGGTCTAACATTAGGCAAACAAGTGAGAAAACTCTATATAGTAGTACATTTGTTTTGTCCTTGACCTTTGACCTATGTGGGTCCATTGCAAGTGAGGACATTTCTCAGTGTGCGGAGAGTGACGGTGAATGAGTCTGGTACCCCACAGGGAGGGCATGTGAACTGGGTCCACTTTCCCACAATGCCCTGTGTGTATAGAGAGGAGGTGGCGGTGGGGGGACGGTGAGGGAGACGGAAAGCCTGGTCTCTCGGACAGAAGCGCTCTTTGCCTCTGGCATCGCCATGGAGATGGAGTTCCTCGGCGGCTTTCATTCTCCTTCTGTTTGCCATTCACATCATATGGTGCTGCCTAAAGCTGCACGTTTTAGAGCATGAAGGAAAACGGACCTTTTGTCTGTTTTTCATTCGATTGGTTTGTATGTGGTGCTGCAGCTCAACACTAGCATTGCCTGGGTGCAGAGTCACATTGTGTGAATTAAGCTGGTATTCTACTTCCCCCTGGTATTGCGTGTCATCCTCCCGACTTTGCTGGGATCCTGTCTGGCTGCCTGAGAAAGGGGAGCATTTGGCATCACGCGAACAAACACACACATACACAAACTCAGTTGCCTTTGGGAGCAAATAGTCTGTGCATCTTAGAGTCAAGGAAATGCTGAGAGAGAAACAGAAAGAGGGAAAGTGGAGCCTGGACGGAAACACGCAGTCACACCTACTTTAGTCACACACATGCAATTGAGCAGATCCACACAGTCTGCATACACGTGGGTGTGTGCTTCCTCTTCTTTACTCATATTTTTTTTGGCTTGTTTTAGTGAGACACACCCACTTTGTTTTGTAGGACAGGGCACAAGCACAGAGAGGAGTGAGTAACTCTCAGTTACAGTTGAGGTGAAGATGGGATGAAGGAACAACACAGGGCAATGAACTGGTCAAATTCTGAAGAAAGGGAATGTTTTTTTCCTCGGAAATGTCGAGAGGGAGAACTGGGTGGAGGCGGGAGGAGAGGACAAGCAAACAGACGAAAACTCACACTCACCTTCACAGGACACAGTGAGTGAAATGCACTACAGCAATAAGTTGTTTTTTCATGTGTTTCTGAGGCGGGTAATGGCTTTTGGCTTATTCACAGGAGTGTAAATGAGTGTGGGTGTGTTTGTGTGTGTGTGTGTTCTTGACTGCCCCATGTAGTACTTGCCAAGGTCCGTTTACCTGTCTGTGTGCTTTCCCACATGGACTCCCATCAGTGGAAGGTAACAGGATCCTCTGGGCTCTGATCCAACCTCCTGCCAGAATTAATTGCCCTGACATGTCTCAGTAATACTGCACTGTCACACATACACATAGACAACACAGAGCATGTTACCAGACAGGTGGACTGTGTGTGTGTGTGTGTGTGTGTGTGTGTGTGTGTGTGTGTGTTAAGCGATGAAAATCTGGGGGTATTGAAACGATGCAAAATGCCGGCAGAAACATCCCCCATTGTTTTTGTTGAGGGTGGAAGGTTGGAGGCAGGTTAACACAGCAGCAAACACACGTTTACAGTTATATGAGGACTGAAACCGTTTTATATTAACCACAATTAGCCAGCAGACGTAAGTCGACTCACCTGATGACACACACATACACTGAGCTGTCAGATTAGAAACTGAGTATTGTGAGATCACATTCTTTTATCCTGCACATTCCTTGATAACTCTGAGTAAAGTCTAATAGTGAAAGTGCCACTTATTTTCTTATGTGATTATGCAGTGATTCCAGCTATACTACTACAACAAAGATCGTCATAGTGTTGAATGATTAGGGTAAAGCAATGTTAAAGGCAAAAAAATCTGACTAATGACTAATGACATGAATGTAAGACGCACGTGGCTGCAAAAAAAAGATAGTAGATATTTAACCTTGGCCAACAGTTGTCAACGTTCTCTGAATTGTGTGTTTCTGGGGCTCATCACCTTGACCAATGACTTTCCCTAACCCCAACCTTACTGTCCAACCCTTTCCATCTTAATTTCAAGGTGCATCTTTTACTCTTTCCTGCTGATATCTGTCTGCAACCAGATACCACTGGAAAATGCTGACAACCGTCAGCGGAGGTTACAAGGTTTTTCAGCAAGCTGTGATCTTTTTCTGCGGTTCGGTACCTTCTTGTTAATTATTCAGTCATGTACCGAATCTTGTGCTCATGATTCGTTGAAGAGTTTGATTGAATAAATGGTTAAGTTGTTCTTGCTGGTGATGCTAGAGGAGAAGTCAGCGACCATAAAAGTTAGTAGAATTCATTCTCTGGAAACAAAGAATTTTGTGTTTCATGACAGTTTAAGATGCTTCAGTTTGGTCAAAAGTAATGGATTGAACAAGTGTAAGTGTGAAGTGTGGCCAAAACTGTATATTCCCTTATACAACATAACAAAATCAAACTTACTGTAAGCTGACACCTGTCACTCAACCCATAGTTTATTCTTAGTGGAGCCATAATTTCAATTTATTGCCAGTAATGTGCAGATAGTAAGTTACTATCTGCACATTAATTTCGTATGGAAAGTAGTCACTTTTTTAATTTACTTGATACAAACTTTAGCAAGAAGCCTTAGCAGATGCATTTTGACAACTTCCAGTTTATTTATTTATTAGTTTAAGCAGCCGTCCTTAATTCCTCTCCTGTACCTGCTTAGCCTGTCCAAGCTAAGTGATCGTAGTCAATAATGTGTTTTCCCCAACCCATTTGACACCTGAGCGTGAATAGGCATCGGAGGAGGGCCCTCAATCAGGAGCCAGAACTGTGACGCTGCCTGCGTCATATCAGCTATGCTGAGCACTTTGTTTGAGCTGGAAGTGGTGGCCAAGAGCCTGTGTCACTGCTGGGTGTGTTCATGTGCCATGGCAGGCATTAGTGTGCTATGAGCAAGGCCGCTGGCTTTTCAGGACTTATTGGAAGCCCAAGTACCACTGAGAAGCAGGAGCAGTGATCTCACCATGTTGCTTAATGTGTGTGGGGGTCGTTTTGAGGTTTTGGGGTCAACACTGTCATTTTTCCTTTTAAAAAAAAAAGGGACCAGTAATGCCAGTAATATTGTTTACAGGACTCTCCCACAGGGGCGCTGATGGGTGGCTGGCATCGCACAAGGTTATGGGGTTATGCTCAGGTCACACAGTCTGAGCTTGACCTTAACAGATAATGGTGGATTTGAGAAGGGGCAAGTAACACAGTCACTCCCACTATCCCACCTGTCATACCTGGATAGGTACCCAGTCTATTTCAGAGCCAACACATACATAGATGTGTTTGGACTGTGGGAGGAAACCAGAGTATCAAGAGAAAACTCACGCAAGCACGGGGAGAACCAACGACTTGCCAGCTGTTAGGCGGCAACACTAACCACTCCACCACCGTGCTGCTCGAATCTTATACATATACTTTAATTGTAGTCTCAATGTGAGCAAGCAAACTTTGGCTTCCAACAAGCTGAAAATGACACAAACTCTAGCATTTCCTTAATTCGAAATGTGCCCCACCCTGTCTCTTTAAATTGCCCAGATTTTAGTGACTCAAAGATCACGCAAACGACACATATGTGAACTTTGTGGGTGCGACACAAAGTGAACGCCCTCCTCTTCTTCACCACTTCACTTCATTGGTAAACATTAGTTGTCAAAGAGTCGAGAGCAGATACAACTAACAGGTTAGGGTTAGAGGAAGGTTGGGCACAGGTTTAAGCATTGAGTGCTTAAGATTACAACGAAGGATTGGTTCAGATGAACGTAGGAGGCAAATGCAAGCGCGCACATATCTAAAGGAAAACCTATGAATTCAGGGTGAGAGACATCTGACTTCTGATTGCTGATCAGTGATGGAGGTGGCACCATCTAATTGACATAATGTCTGTTTTCTCCACCGCAGAACAAAGAGGGAACCAAAGCAGAAATCCTGTTATTGAGATGGCTACACAAAACTGACACCTGAACGTCAAGACAGTAAGTCATGTTGTTATATTATAGATTATTATAGAGAATTTTATAAAGCCAGATTAAACAAAAAAAATAAATAAAATCAGTTCTGACTTTTCAGGTCTTAATTCAATGTATTCAAACGTTACTGCTCACTGTAACCATTCCCTCTTTCTCTAATGGCTGTACAGTCATTGTGCAGTATTTGTTTTATATAAAGTCAACACATCAAGTGAGTATCTTTTAGTCAGTGCAAAGTTATTTCCTCTTGTAAAATACAAGAAAACACGTGAAACGTTTTCTTTGCTGAGTCACAGGGGAGGGATAGTGCATCGTGGAAGTAGCTCTGCTGCTTGGACCCTACAGTGTCTTAACTCAGAATTACACTGCAGGGAATTGCTTCATCGCCAGCCAACAACCACTGGATGTAGAAGTACTGCGTTATTTTTTATCTAAACCTAATCTGAAAGGGTGTTGCAGTATCAAGATAAAATGTACTTTTTACCGAGCTGGGTTGATAGTAATTCATAGATTTGGTGAAACATTTCCCAAGTTAATGTGTCTCATCAATGGCTCAGCTGAATGGACAATTACGACATCACTGTCAGACAACAGGCTGCCTCTGTCCACAGCATCCCTCAGTCTGTCATCACATCCACGTTGCCATTATTGTCTCCCAAACCGCAAGCAGAGTTGTGGGGTCATGACGCGACATGCTTCACCAAACCCACAGTTCCTGTTTCTGTGTAAGAAGAGAGGAGCTTTTGTTTTCCTCACACACCCTCATAACTTAAATCAGACAAAGCGCTGTGACGTTTTGACATTTGCTCAAATACAATAGACTGTGACGAGAAAGTGAAATCACCGGAGGAGCATTAGTGTGTCAAACCTCAGTGGGTGTGTTCTGCTCACTGTAACTTGTATTACAGGAGGGTTGTTGCCTGTATCATATGAATAGTATCTTTTTGACTTAGTTGTTCATCTCCATCCAGTCATGATTCATTCATTGCACAGTTAATGCTCTGAAAGTCAGTCGGAAGTTAAAGGGACAGTTGTAAGGAATGGTTGGAATGAGGGATGGTTGGAAATGCTGTTGGGTGGGAGCAACCCCCAGTCCTTGAACGAGTTGTCTGGATTTAGTTTCTTTTCACAGAGACAAAAAGTGAAAGGGAACCAACAAGCACCTGTTTTCCGCATTCCAGTAAGCATAGTGCACCTGGCTGCTGAAGCTGTTTGGGTACAAGTTGTACTCTGTTAAATTCAAGGTCAGATTACATTTTCACCACAAACTGCTCCAGAATCCGAGGCCAGATCAAGAGATGTGGTTATGTGGTTTCAGTACATCATTTTAGTTTGTCCCTGAACACGATTGCTCAAAAAGGGTTTGTGCAAAATATGAAAACAAACCAACTGAACTAGAATTAACAACAAGTTTGGAAAATCTCTTGCCGTGATGCTTCTTTTCCGTGACGAACAAAATCAAGAGCACTGATAACCGAAGAGAGTGAGGCAATATTAAACTGTACAGACTCAAAACATCCATAACAATTGTGACTCCTCTCACAAAGTCTCAAGGTTTGACTTCAGCTAACTAGTGTGTCTCTGCACTTCCTCAACCGTTGACAAGATTACTGCTTAAATTGGCTTTTTGTTTGCACAGTGTTTTTTTTTTTTTCTTCTTCCACTTGGTAATCACCGAGCTAAAGGTGGGCTGTGTTTATCTTGGCTCTATTTTCCTCACATTAAAGAGGTATTCTGCTCATTCATAAAATAATTGTAGAACAGCTTTATACTCTCTCCAGTCAGATTTAATAACAGACAGACTGTGTATGGTGTCAAGGCTTCAAAGCTTCAAAGAGTTTTTTGAGACTACAGGTCTCAGGTGGTTCCAAAAATTCCGTGGCTGATTGTGGATGTTAATAGTTAATGAATATGTACCGAATGCTGCCCACACCTAGGGGTTTTTCTTAAGGTGTGAGGCCTTTGAGACCTGACTGATTATTGCTTGAAAACATAACTCTCCAGCTTAATCATTGATTTCCGGAAGGCAGGCAGATTCGGCACTGGGATGCAATGTACAGTAACTGAACAAACACTGCCCAACTCGGAAGCAAAGTGTTGAAGCCGAAGTGTTGCTTTATTTAATCTGCTTTTCTCTGTTTCCTCCCCCATGGTGGTCCACCTCGGGGTTTGAAGGGATGGACAAGCCAGTGAGCGATGGGGATGGATAAGGGGGTCTGGAAAAAGTACTGATACACTTAAATATTGCGATATTATTTTTTGTGATTATTGATCCTCAAAAACACGATCAATATTTAACAGCTTACATGCAAAATTTTAGTGGCAGACAGTGGTTCAATTTGTATCGTATTTAAACCCCCGATGACTAGATAGATCTGTGTTTCTGCTGCTCGGGCAGCTGTAAAACTAAACTTTTTACATCGGGGGTGTTTTCGTCATTACTACAACAGTCTTTGTAAAATTTGATATTAAAAAGCTTGCAAAGAATCGCATTGTATCTCAGCAGGGCTCGACATTTACCCCCATCAAACGACCAAAACCAACGGCTTTCGGCTTTACCCTTCAGGGGGTCCCCATGTTGATTTGGCATGAATTTTTATGCCGGGTGCCCCTTCTGCCGCAACACTCCCATTTTATCCAGACTCTGGACTGGCACTAGTTGGCCCGTGGTGGCTGGGCAGAGCCACACCTGGTGTGGTGGCATTCGAACCCGTGGCCTTCTGCATCCCAACCCAATGCTTTACCACTGAGCCACCAGGCCTAATCACACAATCAAATGCGGGTCAATTTCACCCTAGGGACCAACAACAGAAGTCCCAGAGGAGCTGTAGAGCGGAGAAGATGTGGTGGCACAAAAGCTGTTACCAAACCCGTAGACAGACGTGTAACAATAATTACGGTATTGACTTATGGATATTGACTTTTGATGACTTAACTTTGATAGTTTTTGCTGATCTTGAAATTATTTTTGCAGGGCCCCTAAAGGTTCATTTCATAACATTACAAATCCACAATAATCCATATGTTGTCACCTAATGTCAACTAGCAGTGCGTTGCAATAGTCAAGCCCTGGAGGATACAAAGGTCATCTGTGTTTCATTAGAAAGTAGCTTTTGTGCAAAGTGTTCATGCGGTTCAGGAGCATTCCCACTCCCCAAAATATCATTCTGCACTGATATTGATTGTAGGATGTCCTACACCCTACACTCCTTCCCCTGTCCAGGAGTGGACAGTTTTGGAAAAGCACTACCTGCAGTGGCTGGTGACCAAAAAAGTGTCAAGCCGTGTATCTCGGTATATTGAAATGTTGTGTTGGCAGATTATCGCAACACATGGCTCTAAATGATAGATCATATTGAGGATACTTTTGTGTTACAACCATTTTGTTTTTATGCACTTGATGTGTGGGCTTTGGTCAAACATAAATTCTAGACAAGCTTTGAAATTCCCTATGTTTGGACTAAACATTTACCTTGAGGAGCAGACGTGATTCAGCTTTTAAGCAGCATTAATTGGTTTGGCAGGTGTTGCTATTGAGAACAAGCTGTAAACACATCCGGGACACATAAAATTCAACTTCAAAATCAAGTAATGCTGAATTAGTTACCAAATTCTATAGATTTACGGACATAGGTGCATTTACATCTACGCGGGGGTTGTGGATAGTCACACTTTCATAGATCTGTTCTTGTTCTCTACTGAGGAAACCTCTGGACTCTTTAGCTGCTAAATGCTTCATTGAGTTTGAATAATTTTATACTCGTCGATGATTCTCCCAGCTGTCATTTGGTTTGAGGCAGGGTGCACCTTGGAAAAGATGACCAGTCTATTACAGCTCCGTGACAGCAATTATCTAATGAATAGATAATCCGAAGGACCTACCGGAAATGTTTCCAATTTGAAAAAAAGAGGCAATTAAATGTCAGCAGCTCCTCATTCTTGAAAAGCTTTAAACGACTAAACCAACCAAAGCAAATCTCAGCAGATTGTCTAATGCACAATATAAAGCTGGTTCTCTATCTTCAGTGAACGAGGCATTGAGCTTTCGTGATCGGGTCTTAACTAACACACTCGCACATCCGATTGTCTGTAAAAATGAAACTGAATGATGAACTGCTGCCAGCAAATTCTGAAGCAGGGCTTCATTTGCAAAGAGATTGTTTACCTTTGCCAGCAGACCTTGACGTAAATCTCTCACTTGCCGTCAGCCAGCGCACACTTTCTAACAAGACACCCACATGCACGCAGCACCGGCCGATATCGGGATGTCTATTTGAAATCAAGGGATTTTAAGTATTCGATGAGGAGATTTTTATTCGTGGAGCCACAGTGGTGGTGTGTTGACAGACAGGAGATTGCAAGAATGCAGCAGCACTTACTGCACTGTACCTCTCCCCTCGTTTTGGGAAGCTGTCCTGGCACGGAGCCAAGAGGGAAGCAGAGGGGAAGTTACAAGATTTACATCTTGGCTTGTGGTTTGCCGCTGTGTCTCAGTGCTGACTCACACTCTGTGTGTGTGTGTGTGTGTGTGTGTGTGTGTGTGTGTGTGTGTGTGTGTGTGTGTGTGTGTGTGAAATGCATCCATCATCCGGCTGCAGCGTGTCTGCCCGGCAGCAAGACCAGAGTGTTTGAGTTACACGACTGGGTCCTTTCGGCACCACGTTGCCAGTAAAGGCTGTTATTTGTCATTTAAGTGTGCGTGAGTGTTTTCTGACTCACTGCTTTGTGGGCCTTAGGAGGGTCAGACATAAAAACAACTGCAGAGCAATCCAGAGGGATTGTGTGTGTGTGTGTGTGTGTGTGTGTGTGTGTGTGTGTGTGTGGATAAGCAGTTCAGAGGAATGAGTAGGTGCTGTTTTTGGCAAAGAAATGACTAAATATCTTGCTTTACTGTAAGTGGGTGATGTGTCAAGATTATGTCATGACCCGTTTCTTTCGAACACACTGGCTTTCTGTCTACACACACACACACAAACACACCCCCTCTTTACCTCGCTCTCCCTCTTTTAAATCCTGAAAGCAACACTCACTGATATCAGCCCTTGTTTTGACTTAAGCGACTTAGATTGTTGTCATGATGCCATAGCCATCCAGCCGCACCCCTTGTCCAGGGTGACCCCATCATCAGACCCCTCTGTCTGTCCACCCTCCACAAGGCCTGTTTCACAGTTAACTTCAGATCAACGTGCTGCTATTTTTACCTTGTTCGAAACGGCTATTGAGATTGTTTATCTCTGTCCGGGGAGGGAAGTCGACCTCTCTGGACTGAAGTTGGGATCCATTCCCGGAACTGAGCCCAAGCAAAGCCAGATGTTTGAAATTCTCCAGAAGGAGATGGTTTTTGTTTTGTTCTCTCCTTTTTCCAGGATGGAAGAGGAGGGTGAGGAGAAATACGTCAGCTTTGTTTGGTGTTCTGGAAACACAGGATCTCTTGAGGTTTGTCTTATGATGTGCGCTCTATTATTCACTGGAAAATTGATGGCCTGGGGTCACTGGGGTGTTTGCTCAATGGACAAGATTATATTCATTTATGCCAATCATCTTTTATCCATTCTTCTTGCAGGTGCCTGTAGACTGGCATTTTGTTTCCTCTACTTCTAGCAGGGCCTGTCAATGATACTTGGTAAACTAAACCAAAGAAACTTCTTGATGATCAAAGCTTTGCTTGCATAAAGTTATCCAGCGGCAGGTTCTTTTTCCAAAAGTGTGATCCAGCCCCCAACCGTGAAGACCTTAGGTGGTTGTGGAATGTGTAAAACATAACCTGGCACAAAGAGAATCCAGTTGCACCTCTACAAGTTCAGGAATGGAGTTGAGTTCGAGCTGGTTGCTCCTCTACACAAGTCAGGAATTGTTTTGTGCGTGTTTGGACACCTCATTAATTCTCAGTGTGGTGACAGTACATCTGAGTAATAATTTCTGGATCGGATTTTGTTAAGTGGAGCCTCATGGCAGAAGAAAGACCATAACATTATTTCTCCTTTCCTGATCTTAAAGAAGTGTAAAATCAGAAAAAAAGATTTGCTGTAGACACATAGGTTAGTAACAAAGAGGATGCATTGCAAATATTGATGGTTTGTTATTAATTAATTGCATTTATTGTGAGTTAGGGGTGATATAAATGCTTTATAGACTTAAACTCCTCTGCCAGCAATAGAGCCAGTAGGTAAAGATGGCTGAAGCTGAGAAAAGAACCTTGAGTGAAAAGCTCCAATCACAGAGAATTCATTTAAACAGATCTCTTGACCTCGACACTGGATATAACTTCACAGAGAACACAGTCACACCAACTCGAATGGCACATTGCTGCCGTAAAGCAAGACCTACCACCATTAAGTGTTCGTATGAAAAACAGCCTCCACACACTGAAAGAGTCCAGCACAGTTAATCTGAAGCCCTCACTTGACTTAGTCAGAGTTTTGCTTTGTCACTTTATGCCCTTCCTGTCCATGAGCTAACACTCATAAAAAAATAAAAACCATCAGGAAATAATGCTTAACAAACATTACAACTTCAACTGTCACCACACCACAACCATGTCATCTGGGATGTCTTTGTGGCAGCATGTAATTATAAGCTATAGTAGGCTTGAAACCATAAAATGAAAGATGAGCTTGGAAAATCTGCTTATGACATTAATTATGGACCTTATGGATTATGGATTATTGTTTGAGGAACAGTGGCTTCGATGTGACAAAGTACAGAGAAGTGGCCAATATAACCAGTCAAAACTTCAAACATTATTCAAAATAAAAACGGGAACTAATTATTCCCAGTCCATTCTGTTCCTTAGCATCTCATTGAGATTAAGAGATTACAAGAGAGGTATGAAAAAGAAACATTTCCAGTTATGTGGGATAGTTTAGCAGCTTTGAGTACAGCCAAGTACAGCTGTACTGATGAATAACGTGAAAGGAGTATGAGGCAAGACGAAAAAAATATTAGTACAAGACATTAAAGTTTGTTGTTTCAAATAAAAGGCAGAATTATATGCTACACAAGAAAGTAAGGTGGCCTTTCGAGGGCTATAAATCTTAAATGACTCTGTTTTTATGACTCAGCATAAGAAATGCTGGTACCATTTTAAAGTTTTACCGACAGGAAAGTCAGGTGGAAATTATCCACATACATCCTTTAAAAATATGTTTTGTATTTATTATTAAAAGTTATACGGTATAATGCAAATTGTAATGGGCCGAGAATAGAGCCCTGGGATACGCCACTACTGATAGTAAGAGGCTCAATTGAGCACCATCAGCAACTACTCTGTAATTGTCTCGGTAATAGTAATAGTGGAACCTGCTGAAGTACATGTCACTGACATCAGCACATTTGGATTAGCAAACTACTGTGGAACTGGAATTATACCTGTGAAATGGTTTTTTTATGTGTAATGTGTGTGTAGGCCAGTAAGATTAAGAATCTATGCATAGTATGTATATGTATATTTTTACTACCAATGATGTTGCAAATTTCAATTCATTTTTTGGGTTTAATACAAACACACTTTTGCACTTCACATACACACACGCTGATATATGCAAGCACAGTCTCCCCCTCTGTGGCTGGTTTCCCAGTTATGAATGGTTGGGTTAGTGCCAACTTTCACTTAGTCCCAGGAAATGAAAGAAAAATTCATCCTTGAGTATAATGCAATTTATCAGTGTGGTTTAAGTCAGAGTAGATAGTATCACTTCTTTAATCAATACCACAGTTGACATTCAATGAGTCACCACCTGGAAAATCTCACATCTTCCTCTATTAGGCTTCTAAACGTCCTTTGTATCTTTATCAAATCCTTACTTTCCTGGAATAATGAACAATCCGAGGGGGAAGGTTTGTCTTTCTTATGTCTTATTGCACCAGCACAAAAAAACCTCTGTTAAGAAAGTTAATATAAAGAGGCCATGTGAGGTATAATTTAGGGTTTGTAGTTTTATTCTGGGGCTCTACTGACGTAGTTTTGCATGATTTACAATTCCCCAAAGTACATAATATCTAATAATAGCACTTTATGTGGGACCTCTTCTTCGGAAGAAGCCAGTGCACCAAGAGCTGTGAGCCATGGATGTGCTGAGAGCATGTGGGTGTGACTGTGTAGGTTGTGGGCTCACGGACCCAAAATGAGGGTGGTCCCTTAATAAACTGATGGCGTTCATATATAGGATTGTATTAAATGTTTTCAGAGAGTCCAAAGAAAGTATTTGGAAGCTGCTGTTGGCAGAGCACAAAGAGACACAAGAGTTTTTTTGTGATTTCTTCTGCATTTGTTAAGCTCATCTTTTAGCTACAGCTAAAAATTAAAATACATATTACTAAAAAAGCCTTTTTAAGTTTATCAGAAATTTCATTTAACCCAAAGACTAAAGCATCAAGTCTCAGATGTTTAGTCATATATAACATGGCCACTGAAGTTATTGAAGCACTTCATTCTTGGACACAACAAAACAGGCTTTTAATAACTTGCTCAGCTACACAGGCCTCGTGTGAGAGCAGGTCGCTTGCTCATATTTTCTTGCTCAAGGTGTGTGTGAAGACGTGGCAGGTGGTTCCAACAGTGCTGCTGCAGTGTGACTAATAATGTAGTGATAAATGGTGTGTAGACCCTGTGCATCTCTTTGATGAATGCAGCTTCCTCCCCCTCCTACACTCACCTTTAACTGTAGTGTGGATGAAATCGGTTCCGGGATCTCACTTTTAAAATTGGCTTGTTATATAAGAAACCCAGTTATTAGTGCAATTGCGCATTTTGCTGTGACTCAGCGAAACTTGGGGGGAAAAAAAAAAAAAAAAAAAACGTACATAAAGTTGCATCATCATTTAACGTCATTCGTACATCTCTGCTTCCAGGCACAGGGGCGGGCTGGACACGCAGTCAGACAGACAGACGGACAGATGGAATGACAGAGGAGATGACATCATTGTGGAAGCCAAGGCCGGCCATTCATGCCAGCGGTGTGTGTGTGTGTGTGTGTGTGTGTGTTACTTCCTGGGAGAGAATAGAGCAGGAAGCCAAAGTGAGAGATGACAGCAAAGCACTAGCCTCACCTCCACAAGGAAGCCTTTCTCCCCTGAGAGATAAAAAGGAGGACTGTTTGCGAGTGTGTGCCCCTCACTCACCCTCTGAATTCATCCAGCAGGGAGGTGGTTTGGTGGTTTAAGTCTCCACTGGTTTTTCACTAAATGTTTCCCTTCTGTTAGTTCAGGTCGGAGCCTTACAAAATCTTTGAACCGAATATCAGGTTTTCTTTTGGAAAAGCACTGTGCACTGATTCAACTATGGCGTGACCTTCTGCTGTGACGTTACGACATAGGGGAAGCATTTGAGGGCAAAGACAGCCTCAGCCTATAGACAGTATCCATGGTATCATTTTTAACGTTCTATTGCATCTGTTCTAGCATTTCCAGGTGGTATAAGTAAAGACGTCTATCCACAATAATAGACACAAAGGAAAGAAAAACTGCTAAATTTCAGCAACTGCATTTTACAGCCCATCAAGTCTATTCTCCTGCAATATAACACAACTTACTACAGGCTCTGTGCCCTGAGCACTTCTGGACTACAACCAGGCAGTTGGATGCCTTTGGTTCAATATCTGTAGGTGTGACTGTGAATGGTTGTCTGTCCGTCTCTCGGTGTGTGTCTCTCTGTGTTGGCCCTGAGATAGACTGGAGTCCTGCCCAGCTGTGATAGGCTCAGATGATGGATGAAAGTAAATGGCAATGACACCATTTTCAGTGCTTTACTTTAGCCCTGAGTACTGCCAGTAAGTATTATTTTAATTGTGTATGCATCCCTGAAAGCATTCGTTAATGAGCTATGGCTGCTTGTACAGTGTGTAGCCTGAGAGACAAGACCCAGGGCCAAATGAAGGCTCACATGGTACTTGTTGCAGCACTTATTGCTGTGAGTACACAGTAATAGCTGAGGGCCATTTAGTATAAGTGTATTTACATTCTTACCAGCTCAGATGTTTTCTCATCTGATTTGCAATGTAGTGGCAGAACAGTAAGACGACGGTATTTGAATTGGAAAATCAACCTTGAAGAAACTATTTGTCAGGTGAATGATTTGTTATCATCAACAATGCTATCTTCACTTCACATCCACTGCCTGCTCTGTTGTTCTGTTTTCACTAATGACTCACACCATGTTAGTGTTTCTTTGCGACCTTGCTGCTGCTGCTGATCCTGACCTTTGACCTCCCTAAACTAAGGGCAGGACAGAGGAGAGCTTTCCCTGTACAAATGGACAGGCGCTGCGTCACCATGGTAACTGTTGCGCAAGGGAAGCAGAGGAGACGGTAGCAGATGAAGGAGAAGTCATGTCACCCTCTTGTGCCAGCAATTAGAATAGCAGGTTTCAGGCGCGTTCGACCTGTTGTGTCATGAATTGAAGTAGTGACTGTTAATGTGGTTTAAACATACGTCAATCTGTTGACGCAGAAGTTATTTCCACTGTCGTTTCTCTTACTCACCTGTTTTGCTCAGCAAAATGCAACTGAATATTTGAAAAAGAAATGATTATTATTTCTTATCATTTTTCAATTTGATATTTGATTATTGCTCTGTGGTGTTTTGTTTGAATATTTTAGATGCAAATATGGCTTAATATTTTACAGGATCTTATTGTGAATAGGTGATGTTGTAGCCAGGCACCTTTCCAGAGTATATCAGAGCATAGAAGAGCAGGAAGAGAGAAAACTGGGTGGAGCATAGAAGATTAATTTCAAGTCTCAATTTAATGCTTTTGTAGAATATGGTAGCTTTAAATTACAGTAAGAAAAGAAGTTCAATCGCCAATATTTTGCTGCACAAATGCACTTCTGTTGATCTCAGGTGTGAAATGGGGAGGATGAGAGCTTCTTATGATAACAATTTAAATGACATGATACTATGTAGCCTTGACATTACCTGAAGCTTAACCAGTTGTTACACTGCAGCAAGCTACAGAATACAGCACTAACACTATTGGTCTGGGCTGAGGAGGTGCACTCGTACTTTTCAAGTCAAATATGTATCTGCCATTCATATCTTACGTACTCAGAACGTACACGTACACAGAAGCTGTGGTTTCCTGGTTGTCGTCAGTGTCCTCATGCAAATGTGACATTTTGCAGTTGTTTGTGGACTTAAACTGGTCCAGGCCACGTTTGTTAAAACAGCATCTCTTGAGCAATCACACACTTGCTTACGTCATCAGTCTTCCTGTTGTCTTTGCTTGATGGCTGGAGCGTCACACACAGGTTAGCTAAACACAAAACGAACCTCAAGCTGAAAAACCGCTAATAAGCACCTCGTGATGACGTCATCAGGATGCTAGATGCAGAGAGGTATTTTATTATCGGGGAGGCAGAAGGCAGTTTAATACCATTTGTATTTTTGCTCTCACAGAATAAAGACCATAGAGGAGAAGTTGAAAATTGGTGCACTTGCCCTTAAATGCATGAAAAACTATTATCTGATATAATTAGTGTGCATTTTGCTGTTGATATGTTTATTCTCTTTAAAAAAAACTAATTGTTTACAAATTGTTTTTTTTTTTTTTTTTTTGCCAAATAAGTGTGAACATATGTGAACTGTTTACGATACATCGGCTACTGATGGAGCAAGGGAAAGTGTACAGTACACTCATGAATACTAATGCGTGCACACACTTCTTCTCCCCCTGCAGGATTAAAGACCGCCAGTGTGCGACTGTGTGTTCTTCCTCTGAGTGCAAGATACCACCATGGATGTGTCCTAACATGGGCTTTACTGACAGGTGCTGTCACCACTATTTGTTGTGGCGCCTGCTCCGTTTGATTACATCTGCTACTAGGGGCCAATTTTCATGTGCCAACCGCTGCCATGACAACTGCACTCGTGTTTAAGATGGACTCGCTCTAAATTAGAAGCGCTGTCCTGTTTGTCCTCTTCTGACAGAATGATTCATCCACTGACTGAGACATGGATGTACTGCAAGATCACTGTCAGTCCAAACCGGTTTAACTATACTTGCGTTTCTGATACTGCAATTTTTTTATTGTGCTCTGGATAAAGAACCGGCCACAGTACTAGTAGTAACAGTAGTAATGAAATGGCATTTTAACCTCATAAAGGGACCAGGGTCAGAAAATAGGGCCTGACTGAGACCCAGGGGCTCTTTATTTTAGCTCCAAGTTTGTTGTATATCCTGTATTTTTTTAAAAAAGTTGAATAAATAAATTTGACTTAACCCTGGAAGAAAAAGCTTTGAAAAACTTTAGGTTAGTTGGGATCAGTCTAAACATGTGCTGACTTTGCTCTCAATACCTCTGGTGGAAGGATTTATAAGATGTGGGCTCAGAACAGGCAGCTGGAGGCTTTACTCTTTTCAAATGCTCATGTAAACACAGTTTCCCTCGGGATTAGCTATTGTGGGGCAGCTTGCCAGAGATCAAGCTGCGTGTCCTGGTCTTATTGCCTTTTCCAGACTTGGTCTTTCTGGAATCTCTGTTACTATGAGTCAGGATGGACACAATGAGAGACAGTAAGGACTTTACAGCAGAGATTAACTGTGTAAGCAATTAACCAGATCAAAGTCAATTTTAATACACATGGCCTCAACATTGGATAAATAGGAAGGAGCAACCATAAGGTTTCACAGTTCAAATTTCAGTTCAAAGATATTTTCATTATTTATTATTCTAATAATAATTCTCACATGTATTGAATTGATCCTTTACCCAATAAATGATAACTTTTATTACGTCAAAATAATGGAATTTTTAACCATCCTCATGCAGACATGAAAAGCAACAATTAATAGTCTCTACTAATAGGTGTCAGTCTGCAGCGTTTTTTGTGGCAGATTATTTTACCAGATTAATTATTATTGTAATTTGGATTTAATGTGAAGCCCCCTTCAGACATGAAATACACAAAAAATGGCTTAAAATAATAAATATTCAACATATTTTCTTCAATTTTGACAAAAACTGCAAAATTTTAAGGATGCAAACAGGGGCAACTGGGGAGCAGGACGTAGAGCGGTCATCCACCAATCCTGCAGTTGTTAGTTTGATCCCCAGCTCCTCTTGTGAGATGTCAAAATGTCCTTGACCAAGACACCGAACCCAAACTTAGTTGCTCCCGGTGAGTGTTGGCCAGCTGCATAGCAGCTCCCCCATTGGTGTATGAGTGTGTGTTTGATTGTGTGTGTGAATGGGTGAATAAGAAGGAGTGTAAAGTGCTTTGAGTGTCAATAGGTAGAAAAGCGCTATATAAGTGCATTTACAATTTAACTTCCAGTTAAGATTTATTTGTTTTTTGTTTTTTTTACTTTATGCAAATATATGAAAAATGAAATTCTATCAAGAAGAACTTATTAACTATGTTCAAACATCTACATGATATTGGACTAAAGTTTTATAATCCTTCATGTTTTTTCTCTTTTAGCTCTCTGTTTTGGATGTTGTTCCAGTGATTGTTTACACAGATTCACCAGGCTTGACTGAATGATTCATTTTATCTTAATAATTATTAAAAATAAATAAATCCAGCCCTATTTGATGTTGATGCTTGTTAAGTGGATGGTAGAAATTAAAGAGGTGACTGTCACCCCCGACCCTGGGTTCATCTCACCGCTGCAGCTGTGGTCTGAGACCGAACACGTCTTCCCCCAGAAGCTGGTTTCATGTGGTGGTTTAGATGTTTGTTCCCGTTGTCTAGCACCATTTGAAATCAGTGTTCTTGGGGACAGGAGGACAGCTTTGGCAGTAAGCGAGGCTCAGGGGAACAGGCACAGGGCAGCCCTCCTTCCTCCTCCTCTCCTTTCTCCACTAAAAGATAACTGATTTCTTCTGGTGCTTAGAGCCCACTGCAGCCTTCTAGCACCATTTGAAATCGGTTATAAAACCGTGGATGACTGCATCCGTAAGTCTTCCAGAAAACACCTATCAAGCAGAAGGACATATCTGCTGGCTTCCTATTGTTAAAAGAGTTTGAAAGACACTGAAAATGGACAATAACTTCATAATCGGAATTAACGAGTCTGCTGCAGTTCCTGCTGACCACCACTAGATGGTGCAACAAAGTCACAGATCACCCAATGGCCCTACAAAGGTGTGAGTGAATGAAAATGCATTTCTGAAGTAAAAATATAAAATAAAATTCTACAATTTTCACAGATTAATGTTTGAATGTGCATTTATTTCCTTGACAGCTTGTATATGTCCAGCACACAAGGAACGATCAGCCTTAATTTACAGAGCTTGACTTGTGGTTGTTCACAGGGAACCCCCCTCACCTAAGACACCCTGACCCCAAATGTGGGTTCCAGATACCGGAAAAAAAAAAAAAAAGTCTTTTATGTCCCTAGACAAACATTTGGAATTGGACAAAGAAAAATTCCTACAAATTGTAAGTGAGCTCATGTTGTTTGCTGACCCTCTCCACCCAAAGAAAGCTACAAGTCTTCAAGTTTTACCTGATAAACAAATCTCATGAGTATGAGATGTGTATCAGGAGTAAGAGAAGGGGGTGGTGACATGTCCTTAAGGTCAATTCATAATATACATTTTCTCTCAGACATTTCAGTACCCACACTATGGGAATGCGGAGCTTCTAGTTTCCTTAGTGCACTGACACTGTAGACATATTGTGGCTTACACACTCATACAAACAGACATTCATATTCCACAGCTTTCTCCTGCCAGTTTGTGCAAAAAGGGAGTAGTTAGTGTGTCTACATGTTAACACCTGCCCCAGCTGGTTTAGCAGCTGGTGTAAAACAGTGAAGCAGTTCTTCTTCAAGAAATTCTCCCCAGAAAGGGGATAAAAAATAAGATTTCTTTAGTATGACAAGCACCCTAGATGAAGATGGTTGGGGTTAGGGATTTGTTGGCTGGTTAGACAGCTCACAGCCATCAGGACCTAACCAGGAGGAATTTTTACGAAGAGGAGAGTTGTACTTGATTTCAGTCGACCAGGTGGAGAGAAATAAAAAAAAAAAAAACGGTGAGACTTGAACGGTGAAAACCCACGAAACACTGAAAGAGACAGATGAAGAAAAAGAAAAACTAAAAACATGGGAGTCCATAATTATGGGCAATAGAGTAACTATAGGGGAAAAGTTGGTTCACTTTAATCACAGACCTGTTCTTGGGTAATGCTTGTTGTCTCATTAAGGTTTAGAATATAAGTAATTGTAAGATCGGTTCCAGGCATTCTCCAATACAGAGAGCATTTAAAGGCAGGAAAACTGGCCCTGGTTCGACTGAAATAAGAACCGGATGTTTAGTTATGGAATTTGGAAAAGAAATTGATTGGTCTCCAGCCCCACTCAACATCGTAAACCAATCAACTAAATACGAATATTTGCTCGAGCCAGCACTGTATGTTAACACAACAGGAGTATACGCAAGAATTTTCCACTTCGTCCCTTTTGCGTCCGGAAGCAAAAGGAAGCTATAAGAAAATAGAACAAATAGTGATTTAGGTTTATTGTGAAACTAAAAGCTACTTTTCTTAGTCCTGTAATCAGTGGGTGTCATTCATGTCAGGGCAACTAATGCAAAAGGTTCAGTAAAGGTGTGAAATCTAAGTCAAAGGCTCACAGAGTGCAGGCACAAGCACAAGCAGTTCGCAAACTGGGACCCCAGATACAGTTTTAAATGCTCAAGTAAGTGTTGCATAAGAGACTTATGTGGAGGCACATATAGGATCTGTGGCTGGGAGAAGCCAGACCTGAGCCAAATCCTGCCCAGTTACCATGGAGCTGCAGCAAAATATTATGGAGACGAATGTTAAGGAGGGTGTTTTATTGTTATATAGTCCGGCAGTTCAGCTTAAGCTGTGCCTGCAGGTGACTTGAGAGGGAGTGAGACATTTACTGATAAAGCTTATTAGTGTGTGGTCCAAGACATTTTTGACGTTTCAACAGAAATACAAGTGCAGCTGCCGCTGAAACACACTTAGGGCTTTAAAATAAAAGCACTTACTGTTGACAAAGGGAAATCTTTTTTTAGGACTTAATAACAGGTAAAATGACGTCTCTGTCTGATCAAATGAGGTAAGAAATGACATGTGCAGTTATGAATGGATTCGTTATTCACTGGCTTCCACTAGATGTCACTGGAGTTTGGGATTTTGGCAAATGCTGCAGCTTTTAAGCTGTGTGAACTCCAGCAGGGGAGACACAAAAGTCACATTTCTGTCTCCACATATTGAAGTAAACCAAGTCTCAAAAACCACATCTCGACCTCCAGTGGAAATCTAAACATGTCCACATATGCCAAGAATGTCCAGTGAAAATCAGTTTGAAGTGAAGCAGAAAAATAGTTTCTAGCCATGAAAATGTGAAGTGTTGGGCTTGAATATTTCAAGTCTAAGCTTGAACCATCAATGCCAATGTTATTTAGGGGGAAGTGAAGGAAAATCTGTAGAATACGATGTTGACATTCACCTTTGCTTTTCTTGACAGACTTGTTTGACGATTCCTAGAGCAATAATCTTAATAAGTCGAGTTATGGACTCGTGGATTAACAGCACTGCGGCGTAGAAAGAGAAATGCAGAACACCACCCCTCATTGTGTCTGGCTCCTGGGTGAGCTGCATTCACAGCTGTATTCAGTCACAACACTGGAGGTGGAATTCCCCCAAAAGCAGCTTCAGGTTGCCACTGTAGTTTTAGCAGCGTATGGCTTTGATTCCTGCAAAAATGTGAATGGGGCACAGTTACACCACTTAGGAGCAGGCTATGAGTAGCAAGTGGAAAGGGGGCTCCTTGCCATTGTAGTTGGGTCGGCCTTCTGGATCTGTGCTTCATTAAACTGAGGTCATGTTCAAAGCCGAGGATGAGAAGGGGAGGGAGTGGGGGGGGTGGGGGGTGGGGGTGGGGGGCACCGTGAGAAGCAAAGCAGGGGCCAAACTGACGCCCAAATGAATCACAGAAGTGGGAGGGGGAGAAAACGGGCAAATTGTTGACTGGGCTGTGGTGAGAATGACGAGGAACGGAGGAATGAAGCCAACTGGAAGTGAGTCAGTGGGCTCACTAACCTCCAGCAATGTGTGCAGTAGTAGCACTGCCTCATAACATCCACAAGCCTATATGAGGTGGAGAAGGCAGGAGCTCAGCCTCATAGACATGCACTGCACCGCTGATCACAGATCATAAACCTCTGCTTTCAGAAGACTCAAAGAGGGACCACTGCGAGAAAATAGCATAATGTCATGTATGCTGACCTAAAGGTGGGGACACACCTGAAGACCTGTTAAGCTTTTCAAAGACATGACACTAGACTGGAGAATGGCTGAAACACAGGGAAGTAAGACAGATCTGCATGATATCCAGATCGGTATCGGCGTGTCCTACTGAGCCGTGTCCTCACAAAGACACAGCGTGATCACACTTCATGTGATGGTCAGAGAAAGTATCATCTGTCACCAAAGGTTAGAAATTATAAATGCATATTAACTAACTACAAGCGATGCATAAGTTGTACAGTTTCATCTTCCCAAACTGGAAATGGAGTCTGGACACCTATAAACAGAAGAGAACTGAAAACAACCAACACAGTTGTTTGTGATGGAGGAGGACACATTATTTACACACCTATTAGCCATAAGCAACTATTGTTTATCCCTAAAATAATAAAGGATAACAACCTGACAAACAAAAATGTCAGATTTTCAGATGGAATACAGCCTTTGAAACATGAATTCTTTTTGAATGTCCTTATGTTTTGATGGTTATATGTTATATGACATGTTATATGGGAGAATCAGCTGTAGTCTACAAAAATACGTAGCTTTCAGCTTTATTAGAAGACAATTTCTGTAATTTTTTCTCAATGAATCCTACTTTTAGTAATGTCCCTAAAAATGTGGAGATGTTTGTGTTGGAAAAAAAAGGCAGATGATTCGCTGTGGGCGAGCCCTGAAAGGGAACAGCCGACCGGAGAAGGAGAAGGATTGCAGTGTCATTTAGGGAAGCTTTTTTTTTTGAAATAAAGAAATGTCATCCATTTTCTTTAGGAGAACAGTGGAGATCTACAGCACAGATGAACAGACTAACTCAGGTTGCACATGGACATTATACGTACGTAGGGACAAAAAGCAAGTTTGATAACAGGTGTGGTTGAGGCATGGAACTTATATCCTGGGGCCACATTTTCTAAGTGGATTACACAACACATTACACAACACATGAACACACATGAAATCCCATTTTCAAAGAGCAACATTTATGCTTGCAACTATTTGACAAATTGTATTTGGTAAACAAGAAAATGTAAATATCCAAATTTAATCCATCTGTAAGTTGATCAGGTAATTGTAGATGTCTAAAATATTGCAGGTTGATACGGGGAAACGGGTCAGAGATGTTAAATTATGTTTTTTTGTTGTTTCAGTGTTGAGAAAATAATGAAAGTCCAAAAACAATATCCAAAGTTGTCCTAACAATAGCAATAGTCAGGTACATTTTTAAAAAATGCAGCAGCACACAGGACTAGAAAATGTTTGGTAGACAGTGGAACACAAGTCTTAAGGGGGGAATGGAAAATCCCTTTCCTGAAAATCATGTAGGAACACGTAGGTTCTCTTAAGCCTGAAATTACACACAATGGCCAGGTTGGAGTCGTGTTAACAAAACGAAACCAGACAAGCTGGGGATCAAGGTTTAATGAAGTGATGAATCACAAATCAACCTCAATCAAAATGATGGGAACAGGAAAGTGTGGGAGGACACATATTCGGCCTTAGAAGACATTTCAAACTTTGCCTGTCCACCTTTCTCTTTCATCCATTCTGCCTTCTCTCCTGGATCTGTAGCTCCAGATCCAGTTGTCCACATCATCTCCCACTTGACAACCGACTCTTACTCACCCTTTGTGTCGAGAAGAACCAGAGGACAGTCCGGGAGCCAACACGGTGGTCTTCAGTGTTAACAGTGTCTCCTCCTGCTCCCTTGGAGAACCAGGCTGCCACCACGGGAAAGATTTGAGATAAACGTTGCCTGTGATGAGGGCAGATGGTCCGTGTGCTTGGTGGAACAGTGGTTATAAATTAGTCACTGGAAGGCGACTGCATTGTTGTGGGTACATCCTCCCAAAATGGCTACCTAATGACTCACTACCTGCCATGTGCTGCCCACAGGATAATTTATTGTCCCGATAAGCAGCAGTTCAGAGGTTTGCTGCCACATGTCGTGGCCTAATGCACATACTAGTCTTTTTGTGCCAGCACCATCTGTGCACTTTACAACAGCTTTTAAAAAACTCAAGTTACTTCTTAGGACTCGGGGGGGGGGGGGAAGTTTCACAGATAAAAAAATAACCTACTTGGATTCAAAAATTCATGATAGAACTGATCTTGTAGTCTTAGTAATACACAAACAGAAAAATTCTCTTTCTGTAATTCATGACGACGTTTGAAATACATCTGGATAGAAGCGTGGATGCAGCAGCCTGTTGTAATGATTTGTCCGTTATCCCTGAATTTCCCCAGGCAAGCTGTGCAGTGCCAGTATTTCTCAATCGACATCCACTATATTGCCAAAAGTATTCGCTCACTCATCCAAATAAACGAATTCAGGTGCACAAAGCAAGGTCCATAAAGACATGGATGAGTGAGTTTGCTGTGGAAGAACTTGACTGGCCTGCACAGAGTCCTGACCTCAGCCCGATAAAACACCTTTGGGATGAGTTAGAGCGAAGACTGCGAGCACTGTGTAATATGTATTTCATAAACACGCTGCTAAACCTCGTGAAAACCTTCCCAGAAGAGTTGGAGCTGTTATAGCAGCAAAGGGCCGACGTCATATTAAACACTATCGATTAAGAATGGGGAGTCATTAAAGTTCATATGGGTCTAAAGGCAGGTGAGCGAATACTTTTGGCCATATAGTGTATTTGTGTTGTACCACAATCTGCTACGCAGTGCAAAACCTGCTTTAGGGCAGCACATCAGGACCCCCCCCGGAAGTTAGGTTTATTGCATCTAAACAGCAGCTCCCTGACCCAGCAAGTGCTTTAATTATTTAATATCATGGAGATTCAATATTGCTTCTGCTGTTTCTATACATTTGCCTTAGTGTGTGCAGAGTGTAGCTCAAAGTTGCGTTATTGCGTCAGTTGTTTCAATAGCAACATTGCAGTCCTGGAAGGACTGAGTAGATTTTACTAAATCAATGTGCATGTTTAGCAAATTGCAACACCCGTCTGCACTTTAAAGAGCTAAAAACTCAAATCAAAAGCCCACACGACTGTCATGGATGCCATCCTTTTTTTTATTGTGCTGAATAAAACAGTGAATACGTATGAAGACTAAGCAATCAAAATCTGTAGTGAAATCAAAGACAGCAATACTATGTGTATAGAGAAAGCAATTAAAGTTAGATACAGAAGACGACAACGGAAATGATACAGAAGGTGCAAAGGTAGAGGGAGAGTCTGGGAAATCTCTCCATTTCCCTCACAGCTAACTATATAATATTGCATAAGGTAAGAAAATTCATTTTTTAGCGGTAAATTTCCAGTCTTACCTAATGACCGAGAGGCAGAGAAATACAAAATGCATCTACCACAAAAATACAGACACTTGAATTTTAAACAGTATTAAAGTTTGATAACGAGGTAAAAGTAGGCCTTTTCTGGAGGTAGTATGTGTATTAGATTGTACTAGAACATAATATCATGAAGAAAAAAAATATTAACTTCATTAAGACTCCCAGAGCTGACAGCTCATCAACAGTGGCTTTTATGATCATTCTGCCTGACAGCAAGGCGACGTCAGCTCCTCTCTCTTCCAGACAACATGAGCTGATGTTTTGCACTATGCTGAACTCGAGACTACCGAAGGAAAAAGTTCAAAAGCTCAAACCTGGGACTTTGATGTCACTTAGACCCCTTTTACCAACTGGTATTATCATGTGATTTCTATCTGGCTACATCAACCGTGGTCTAATTGCATCTCCGAATTACGATTAAACCATTAAAGTGATTGTACACAAAGATTCCTTTTGTTAACTAGGAACAGTACAAAAGAAGTGATTTCCAATTTTTGAAAATCGATTCAGCTAAATCCTCTGGGTCCTCCATAGCTCTGTAACTGTGTTGAAACGGACCAACCTTTCTCGGGTCACCTGTTGAACACACGCACCCAGTTCCAACAGTGAGACACTGAACCATGGCCACAGCTTGCGGAAAAAAATGTCAGTGGAAAACCATCGTCAATGCAGACGTTTCCCTTTAAAAGTGGCCCACTAATAACCAAGCTATCTGAAGATCTGTACAGTCACTCCCCCACAGAAAAACTCCTGTAGTAAAGCCACTTAAGGCTAGAAGATGCGGTGGACTGCAAAGCAGAGCACACTCACCCACCGAAGTAGTACGTAAACACTGAACAGCACTCGAGCTTGCTTTTATGTTATTTTTGGTCTTTAATAGTCACTGTTGGTGTTTTTGGAAGAAGGTAAAAAGAGGAAGTGGTTGGACTGGGATTCCCACGCGCTCGGTCTGTGAGGCTTTCGCAGCACCTTCAACCAGAAGAAGCATGACTCCTAAGGGCTGAAGACTCACTGTCTGCAACAACCGATGTGTTCACACTCACGCAAGCCCTGCCCTCATTTGCTTTGCTGCCCTAAGACACTGTAGCTGGTGCTGGTCTACAGCAGCGCACAGGAAACCGGTGTAGCAGAAGAAGCAGGCAAAGCCAAATGTTCTACGTGATGTTACGTTGTTCTGGTCTTTAGAGACACACAAATACGGCCATCGCCAACAAGGAGGGACCCTAGAGTTTTATAAAATCCATCACATGCAATCACACTGGGCCTTTGCACTGGCTGCGATTATGGAATTGCGGCTCACGTGGGGCTTGGTGCTATTTAAACAAAGATAGATACATAGATACAGATCACATGATAATACTATGATGAGGCCCGTCTGGCTGTTTAAGGGTTTACCAAATCATGAAGCCCATCGGTTTCAAAAGCTAGCTCGCTGAAAACGCAGCTCGTGATTCGCTCTGTTTGGAATTGCTGGATGATTAGAAGCGGCGTTACCTGCAAAGAGTCTGGATATGTTCATTATTGAAGGTAACAGAGATATTGTGTCATGATGCACAGTGCTGGTTGGGGTGAATGAGCACCAGACTGCAAAGACGGGTCAAATTCAAATAATACGAGGCTAAAATTCAGCATTTGAGTTGGAAGGCACTTTCATAGTCCAGTTCCATACAGTGTGTTGCTGTTGAAGGCAGATTGACAGGATCAACGTAGCTCCTCTGAGGCTCTACCTCTGGCCCAGTTCATAATACCATGCTAACTTTTCAAAGGTTGCTATGGTGAGAGGTGAAAACTGGTATAAATCTATCACTAAGAGAAAAGCGGTTCCATATACATCAGCTTTAACGATATAACGATACAGTATAGTGATATCTACTAATTAAATACAAGAAAACATATTCATGAATGTAATATACAAAATCCAGAACATATCTGCTTTAAAACCTGCGCGTCACTTGGAGCGTGACAATCTTAAGTGTAGATTGAGACTGAGATTGGAAGGTTGAATCATGTGGTTCAATACTTTAAATAAGAAGCGCCTGCAGTCCTGATATAGATCATAGCATAAGTCAATGTAACACATATTGAGAGTAAGAGTGGAGGTAGGTACTTGTCAATTGATTAGTCCATTTTTACCAGGGTGTTTGAGGTCTGTACATGTGTAGGTAGTACATAACTCAGGAAAAACTATTCAAAGCCAAAAAAAAAAATACAAAAAAAAAGTTAGATCATGTGTCACACATACACTTTATCCTTATTTAACCATTGTGTAAATCAGTACAGTTCAGAATGTATTCAGCCCCTTCACTTTTTTGCATGTTTTTAATTTTATTCCAAATTAACCTATAAATGGATAAAATTGCCATCAGTTCTTTAAAAATGCCCTTGTTGTGTTGCTCCACATTGCACTCATGTGCATTTCATTGCTTTATTTATACTTGGGATGTGCCTAGAATCTGCCAATCAAACTTAACTGACTGGACCTGGTAAAAAAACAAAACAAAACATGTATATAAGGTCTCACGATTCACACCTCATGTCAGGACATAAACCAACCCCTTAAGTCCAAAGTACTCTTCGTAGACCTTTTGTGGTGAGGCACAGATCAGGACAGTGTGTTAAACCCTTTCTAAAGCTCCGAGTGTTCCCAGGAGAGCCAGTAAAAGAAGTTCAGAGTCATCCAGAAGACCAAAGTGAGTATCCAGACAAGAGGGAAAGTGAGCAGGAACCCAGCCCAGAACTTCCGAACGTCAAACATCTCAATCAATCAGGCCTTTATCGTAGTTTGGTTACACAGAAGCCACAGCCTGTTAGGGGTTTGCCAAGAGACATTTAAATGACTGAGAGCATGAGGACACAGGAAGTCTTTTCTGGGCAGAATTCCAAGCATTATATCTGGTGATCATCAGGCATTGACCACCACCTGGATAACACCAGCACTACAATGAGGCACGGTGGTGGCAGCATCACGCTATAGGGGCTTCCCAGCAGCAGGGACAGAAGAACGTGTCAGAACTGGGGGAAGAAACCTGCTAGAGAGTGTATGAGACCTGAGACTGACAAATGTTCACCGGTCAGTAGCACAATGACCTGATTCCAACACAACAACCAAGACAACAGTGGACAGGCTTTTAGTGCAAGTCCCTGACTGTCCTCAAAGTGCTCCAACAAAGTCCATACTTGAACCCCTCAGAACATCTGTTGAAAGACCTGAAGATGGACCTTAAATACCTCCCAGACAATCTGATCTGGATCTGTAAGGAAGAGGGGGATCAACTCTCCAAATCTCCAAGTGAGACCCTTTTACAAGAGCAGTTCCACTTCGGGTTTTTCAAAGATTTTTTTTTTTAAAAAAAAGTTTTTTTCTGTTTCATGTGGTGTAGTTTGATGAATGGCAAATTTATCCATTTAAAAAGACATTAACAACTAAGCAAAATGCAAAAAGTTCAGGCGTCTAAACGCTTTCTGAAGCTTCTGTAAATTCAAGTTGACAGTTTGTCCCAGTTTGCAGATAATGAAAAATATGTTTAGATACAAATTAACATAAGGTAAAAAGGAAACAACAGTACTAAAAAGGTTAGCTGCTTTTGTGCTTTAAGAATAAAAAAATAAAACGGAATCTAGGCTTTTTCCAGAATTCTTGGAAGAAGAAAATGCCAAGTAAGTCAGGGCCAGTTGTACTTGTGTTGACGGAGACACACAAAGATAACGACATGTTAAAATATATGAGGCTATATCCCTGCTTAGCCAAGAGTAACATATGCGTCATTACTCCAATTTATCCTTTTGAAATTTGATCGCTGAGATCAAAAAGTAATTTGAGTTTGTAGGGGAAACAACCATAAACTTGAAAACTTTGAAGTTTTGCCTTAAAATATAGACATATGGAATATTTAAATGTCTCCATTTAAAAAGGAAAATTCAGTTTGTTTGTTTTTTCCCCCCACTTATTTAATCGTTCTGATGAAAAATCCCACTTTTAATTAAATGTTGTAGTTTAATTATTGTGTTGTATCTCATAACCAAGAGCAAAGATTGTCACAATTGAAAAAAAAATAAATAAATGGCAGCTTTAGTGGGGGGGGGGGGGGGGGGGAGAACAGCTGAATTTCCTTTTATTGTTGATGTCATATTGGCATTTGCTTCTTTCCAAACAGCTGTAGACAAAATTGCCCCCATGACGAGACAACAACCGGCATGACCTCGCTTTGAATGTACAGCATTAAAGGTAAAACACATTCTCAAATATCTGAATGCACACTGCCTTCCTGTGCATTGGTTTGTGTGTACTGAGCAACACAAGCTGGTTGCGCTGAGTCAGAGGTAGTTTGAAATCATGAGATAGATATTCCATTTCAGTGACCAGAAAGCACTGGCGTCAAGTTTCCATAAACATAAGGCTCCCTGGAGCTGCAGCGTGAGATGAGTCAATGTCACGCTGCTATCAAATCCAGGTATCAAGTGTGTCATGAGGTAATGTGTGCATGTGTTTTTCTCTTTTTTTCTTTTTTTTTGTACTTTGCAGCTTTTGTTTGAGTTTACGAGACAGACGAAGACTGTGGGTTTCTTTGCAGTGTGACATCGAGGATGGAAGCACGATTTTTAAAGCTATGTTGCACAAAAAAAAACAAACAAACAAAAAAAAAAAACTGACTGGAGCTATGTACATGTAAATCAGAACAAATGGTGAACAGCAGGCTGATGCAAATGTCAAAGCGTTTGGTCGTCGAGTACCAACAGGATATGAAGAGAGTCCTTTTCTAGACTAATAAAAGATGTGTAAGCCTGCCAATAGGAGGGAGAGGGATTATTCTGAGGTCCTGGTCTACCAAGGAAAACTAAAACCATCATGGGTTAAATCAAGATTAAAGCTTTAAATGTATCTATGAGGCACCGCTGGACTGTCTTGATCTTGACCTCTTTCGAGATTTAAAAGAATGATTCCAGATATTTGAAGCCAGTGTTAATCCAACATCGAGGTGCTTTTACGCAACATCGTGCATGAATGCTCTAAAACAGCACTGCCCATTGAACACAATCATTATTTCAGCGAGCGGTGAAGGAACGCGGGCGTGAACGGTTCGAGCCTTCGTTCACTCGATGTGGGTCCCAAGCCTTCTCTTCCTCGTCCTACCTCACTGCCATTGTTTCACGAAGATGTTTGAGGAATTCGGGAACGATACGGAGCGTAGGCCAGTTGCGTGTCGGCGGCACTGAGAAGCTTTCGAATGGTTCTATCAAACATAGAAGCTGCCTCCCACCCTGGCAAAGAAAACCACTTTATTAGGTCCACCTGCACGATCTAATGCAATCCACTATGGCAGCTCTTCCATGAGCTCTTCTTTACAAGCTTAAAATTTTAGGTTTTTAGGTGGAAAAGGTCAGAAAGGGGATAATTCTACGTCATAGTTGGTAGTGGAGCACTGGAGTCCTTTATATTAAGAGGTAGTTTAATGTTTTTCCCCCTCACTCATTTTAAATAGGTTGGCCAAAACATTAGGCCGACATCTTAATATAATGCACTCTGCCTCACACTGTGACCTCAATGATAAACAGAGAGTACGGTCATCGCCTTTGTGACAGTTTCAACTTCAAAACGGAGAAATTCTAACAGTAAAAGTATAAATCATGCCAGAGCTGCTGCATTGATTGCATTTTATTGTACAGGTGTCCCTAATAAAGTGGCCAGTGAGTGAGGACCTGAATATGACAGTTCAGTGAACTCTGATAACACTGCTTACATGTCTCTGCATCTTACTCTGGTTCACCCGGAGGAAATGGGGGACAAAGTTCATCTGACACAGTCCCACATTATTCCTTAGTTTTATGTTAGTAGAGCATTAAATAATGAATTCGAATTTGTACTGATATACGTTGCACTAGCACCAGCTTCAACAATCTTGAACCGTTCCTTTAAACCAATTTATTCACGAGCCATTTCCCATTGTCCTAATTCTTTCCAGGAAATATGCTGACTTTAAATTATCTCTATGTGGCTTTAAGCCAACGCGATGGATTAACCACTGCCCTGAGGAACCCGACAGACAGACAACACCAGGCGGTGCTGAGTGTGTCTGCAGAATTAGTCATCAGCGACGGGCTGTGTGAAAAAGTGTGTGTCGGAGAGGGGGGGGGGGGGGGGGGGGGGGGGGGGGGGGGCAGCAGATGATTTGTGTCTATGATTCAGTATGATTCACTCCCTCGTGATGCTCTCACTCATTTGAAGATGACAATAATGCTCTGAACATTCTGAACCACAAGTCCCAACATATGGGCTGTAGCCACACTGTGTCTGCTTGTATTCAGTTCATTCTCATTGAGGAGTCTCCATTATTTGGTCAAGGCTGAAGACATGTTTTTAGATTTTCAGCCAATACATGCTGGCAGCAGTACAAGTGACTAAAACCTTTTTTCTGTCACCCATGTGGGTGCATTCGGATTAGTGTTACGTAAAATGTTTGCAGACACGTCCAGAACAGTTCTCCCAGTTGAGTGACAGATCAGTGTGAAGGAACCCAAAGACTAAAAAAACTGAATGAGCAATGAACAATTTGACATGCAAAAGAAACATCTCTGAAAATGACATGAAACCGGGTGAAAGAATGTTTAGAAAAAGTCAAAAATAAGTGGTCAAGGCAGTCTTTTCCCTTTGAAAGACCTGACAGCTGAATGAGGTAGAGGTTTCACGGGGTGGAAGCTTAGTCCTCCTCTGGGGACTCTCCAGCCTCTTCTTCTTCTTCTTCTTGTTCTTGTTCTTGTTCTTCCTGTAAGTACCAACACAACAGCCTCAGTCATTTAAACTCTATCCACTCAGTTACAGAATAGCTATTTAACACCAGACTGGCTTCTGGTTGGGAGATGAGGGTGACCACAACTAGACCAACTCTAGGCCACTTGTTGCTAGATTTAATGAAGCAGCTAAATGCAACATGGCCACAGACTAAATGACTAAGTTCATGTGGATGATGGGGACACTTTGACTTCACTTGCTGAGGCAGAACCATCTGACCAAAGCCATATTTTACTTCATTACAGCATTAATCACTTTGCAGATATTAAATGAAACCAATGAATTATTGATGCATTATTATGGATGAACCATCTTTCTGTACATAAAGCAGTTACCAGCTGCTGCTGCTACTTTTATCCCACCCAAAGTATTTGTAGTGATATACATCTATAGGTATTTTTCTTCTTTTAGATTGTTTAGTTTCACTGAACACTACGGCATCAGGTCGTGAAGAGAAGGTTTAAAATTCAAAGTAAATTCTCAGAAACCAGTTTTTTGTGAAGAGTTACTCTCTGCAGAAGAATTAAATTGAACATTTCATTTGAGGCACACGGGAAAAAATCTAGACTAGATGTGTACATTAAAGGGCGACATCCTTCCTATCATTCTAGCTTGGAGGGTACATGTCTATGCCTGGCATAAAACTTTCCTCTGCCTCGAGATGACATCATCAAGAGGTTTTCATCTGGAGGAGTTTTGTTTAGCTAAAAGTGTGGAGATATTTCAATATAAGTAAGACAGCTGTTTAAAAAGTATAAATGAACATGTTCTCCCCAAAAATAGAACCACAGGAAATCCTTTGAAAAATTGTAACGTTTGCCTTTAACGCAAACGCCTGGTCAACAACGTCAAATTCAATTAAAAAAAAAAAAAAAAAAAAAGCCTTTAGCTCTTAGCTTTGCTGGGTCATTGTTCTTTATTCTTTTGTTTTATTGATTTGATTTTATTGTTGTATTTTTCAAATTTAAATTATGGGCTGTGCCATGATTGGAAACAGTAAGTTTGCCAAGTCCACAAGTCTTTAGGCTTCATTATGTAAAAGTCGGAATAGGTTTTTTTTTTTTTTTCTCAGAACAAATATCACTTTGTTTTCAGTGAACAGTGACCACTATAACTAGTAAGGGTGAATTAAAATAACGCCACCCTCAGGTGAAATGAATTTCATTTTTCACATGGCTACATTTGATTCGGGGGAGGCCAAAACAATTCATAGCCCACTTCCTTTCTCAGGTCATGGCGGTGCACCCATTCAGCAGAGGTCTACGGCTGAAGTCCGCCTGCGTTCTGCAGCTCAGACTCCATTCATTAGTGCTCACACACTTTCAGACTTGAATGGCCCGCTAAATGCTACCATGTGTGACAAGGGAAAATGAGAACAAGATAGAAAAGTAGTGGTGGTGGTGGTGGTGTGGGGAGACAAAAAAGAAGCTCATCATCATCAATCATACCACCCAGCCACCCCACCACTCTACAAAGATGATATGCATGACTAAACACTGCAATTGGCCTGTCTGGAACAGTTTTGAACATGGCTGCAGAAGATGGATACTCTAAACCGTTTAAAATATCCTGTGGGGTTCCCCAAGGTTCAATTTTAGTTCCACCACATTTTTTATTCCTGAGTGGTCTCATCGGGAGACATCTCTTTCTGATGACAATGGAGCAGTTGACCTCTGACTTAAAAGGAATTTTAAGGCTTGTGTAGGTGTGTCGGCAAATCTGCTTTTCATCGTCTTAAAATACTGCTGTGTATTCAGCAGGCTGGACTGTGAAGCTTTCTTCTCTGTTCTACCCAAAAAGGGTGAACTCTGCTGCATGATTCTAGAGTTTTCAAGGGTCTCAAATGTTAACTTATAGCTCTATAGTGGTTTTCCTCAATTTTCATTTTCCTTCATTTCCCCTAAATAGGGTTTTTTAGGGTTTCCCCTAAAAAGCCAAGGCCATAGTCATCGTCCCACAGTAGCAGATATTTTAGGTTAATATTTTTAAAATCAGATATGATTGTTGGATAAGTTCTATTTGTGGTTGGGTTAAAGCAGTCACTTGGTCATGCTTTGAATATTGTTTTCCGTTTTTGGAGGTATTAAAATATAACAGAGACTGAGCAGGTCTCAGAGTGATGCATGGAAGAAAAATGGCTGATGATTAGACTGATAATATTACGCTCAGGTAGTAGCCACAGTTACCAGCGGCTTTGAACTGTGAGACCAGCTGTCAATCTCAGGACTGTTTCTGCGTATTATTGTGCTGAGGGATGTGAACTTGCCATTAGAAATCAATACAATTCCTTTGAATTTTTTTAAACTTGTATTCTGTGTTCAGAACAAAGTTACAGTAGATATACTGTAGCTGATATCACCACATTTTGTTAGAAGAGTGACGATGCGAGTAATAATTCTAAAGCAGGCGCCTCAGCATAAATAAACCAACTGACCAGCAGCAGGAAAAGGAGCATAGTGGGACAATTTGGTCACATGGATCTGATTTAT